>NC_081330.1:74686176-74989206 GCF_026419965.1 Kogia breviceps | reverse complement strand
AGCTGATAGAAATTTTAGACTGACAAAAAAGGTAACATTGTTTTATTCATTTCAAATAGGCATCTCAAATTTTAAAACAGAACTCTCAATATCTCTTCTCTCTCTCTCTCTCTCTCTCTCTCTCAAACACACACACACACACACACACACACACACACACACACACACGATCCAGGTGCTCAAGCCAAATAAACTTATGACTCATCCTTGATTCCTCTCCCCTTCCCCCCACCCCCGATCTAATACATTGGCAAGTAATAAGCAATGATGGCTCCACTTTCTAAGTACATCCTGAATCCCGAGGCGCTTCTCACCACCTCCACCAGCATTTTAATCCAGGCCGTCATCACCTCCTGTCCATATTATTGCAATAGCCTTGGAACTGATTTCCCTGCTTCCATTCTTACTCCTATAATCCATTAAACTCTCAGAAGCCAGAATTATCTTTTAAAAATATAAAATATATCATATTCTCTATCCCATTATCCTGTCGTATTTTCTTCATAGAACTAATAACTATCAGAAAATATCTTAATTTTTTACTAGTGTATTTTATGTCTCTCCCCTTTAAAATTCAAGCTCCATAGAGAAAAGACTTGGTCTCTCTTTCACCACTGTATCTACAACACCTAGAACAGTGCCTGGCATACAGGAGATGTTCAATAAATATTTTCAGTATGAATGAATAAATGATTATTCTATAAACTGTCAGTGAACACTTATCTGACAAAACTGCTAGGTGCTATGTGTGATGGAGACAAAGAAGACATGGTCCATGACCTGAAGGAGCTCGTAGGAGGGACATAGACATTAAATAATTACAATACAATGCTGTGAATGCAATAAAAAAAAGGATAGATCACTGGAAGTCACTGGAAGAATATAGAGTAGTCTCCTGACTGTGTTTGAGTGAGATGCAGAAAGCTACACAGGTGAGAATAAACTTGAGCTCTAACTTGAAGGGTGAGTGCACTTTCCAGACTGAGAAAATGTGTGATGTGGCATGGCAGGAAAAGAGAACAGCACAGGCAAAGAATGGAGTCTTAAGCAAGGATATGGGGCACAAGAATTCTAGCTATGTTCAGGAAACAGTAAATAGTTTGGTAGGTGGAATAGAAAATATATAGAAAGAGATGAGAAAATGATAGGAAAAGAAGTTTAAAGATGTGGGCTGCAGTAAGATTCTAAAGGGTCTTACATGCCTTATTAAAAAGTTTGGTATTAATTCTTATAGACAATGGGGAGTCAACTGCAAGCAAAGAGTAAAAGGGATTCACCATTCAAGAAATATCTATTGAGGGTCTGATCAGATTTGTTTTTTAGGAAGATAACCCAGGCAACAGGGGCAAGAGTGCACTAAAGTGGGGAAGAAACTGGAGGTAGGCAGAACAATTGAAAACTGCTACCAATTCAGTTGCAAGATTTTTTTTAAACACCATAGAGTTCTAGCTCCACCCCAGAACTACTGAATCTAAACCTCTCAGAATATGTCAAAAAAACTATCTTTTAGTTTTTTTGTTTTCTTTTTTACTTTGAAAGCAATACATGTTCATGGGGGAAAAAATACTCAACCTGTACAGAAGGGTATGAGTTAAAAGCATGTCTCTCTTCCCATCTCCTGCATCAAGAACTACAACCACTCCCCAACTACCTCCCACCACCCCGCCCTCAACTATGTGCCTTTGCTCCAGAATGCCCAAGGTTGAGAATCACTGCACTACTAAGCTCCATCATCTAGGCAGTTTTTCCAAAATTTCACAGAAAATAAGAAATGCCCGTGGTGCTTTTTAAAATGTTTTAAAAGAGAGCTTTGCAAGCTCCTCCCCTCCAGAATCTGATTCAGTGAATCTGATCTTGGCCTGGGAAACAATTATTCCCCAAGAGTCTTATCAGGTAATCTGAGACACCTGTCACAATCCTAATACACACCAGCATCCCAAACTTTAATATGCATAGAAGTCACCTGGAGATTTTGTTTAAATTGCTGATTCTGACTCAGTAGGTGTGGGATGGGATCCAATATTCTACATTTCTAATAGACTCCCATGTTATATCAATGCAACTGGCACAGGGACCACACTTTGCTGAGCACTGGTTATCAACTCTGGCTGCCTATTAGAATCACATGGGGAGCTTTTACAATGCTCATTGACCAATCCGTTTTAAGCTCTTCAAAAAACAGAAAAGGAGATAACACTTCCTAACTGATTTTATGAGGCCAACATTAACCTGATAACAAACTCAGATAAAAAAACTACAAGAAAACTACAGGCCAATATCCTTTATGAATATTAATGCAAAACTCCTCAACAAAACACAAGCAAACCAAATTCAACAGCATATTAAAAGGATTATACACCATAAACAAATAAGTTTTATTCCTGGAATGCAAGGATATCTAAAGACACACAAAAATCAATCAGTGCAATGCACCACATTAACAGAATGAAGAAATAAACACATGATCATCTCAATTGATGCAAAAAGTTTCACAAAATTCAACACCCTTTCATGATAAAAATCCTAAAAGAATGAGGAGTAGAAAAAAATGTCCTCATCATGATAAACCACATATATGAAAAGCCCACAGCTAACGTCACACTCAAGTCATGAAACACTGAAAGCTTTTCCTCTAAGATGAGGAACAAGACCAAGATGTCTCCTTTCACCACTTCCATTCAAAGTAATGCTGGAATCTCTAGCCAGAGCATTTAGGGAATGAAAAGAAATTAAAAGCATCCAAACTGGAAAAGAAGAAGTAAAATTATTTTTGTTCACAGATGGCATGAACTTATATCTAGAGAATCCTAAGATTCCACACAAGGAAATGATAAACCTAATAACCAAATTAATCAAAGTTGCAATATACAAAATCTACATGCAAAAATCAGCTGCATTTCTTTTTTTTAATATCTTTATTGGAGTATAATTGCTTTACAATGCTGTGTTAGTTTCTGCTTTACAACAAAGTGAATCAGTTATACATATACATATGTTCCCATATCATCTCCCTCTTAAATCTCCCTACCTCCCACCATGCCTATCCCACCCCTCTAAGTGGTCACAAACCACCTAGCTGATCTCCCTCTACCATGTGGCTGCTTTCCACTAGCTACCCACCCTACCTTTGGTAGTGTACATATGTCCATGCCACTCTCTCACTTCGTCACAGCTTACCCTTCTCCCTCCCCATATTCTCAAGGCCATGCTCTAGTAGGTCTGTGTTTTATGCCCACGCTACCCCTAGGCTCTTCATGACATTTTTTTTCTCTCATATTGCATATATATGTGTTACCATACGGTATTTGTCTTTCTCCTTTTGACTTACTTCACTCTGTATGACAGACTCCAGGTCCATCCACCTCACTACAAATAACTCAATTTTGTTTCTTTTTATGGTTGAGTACTATTCCATTGTATATATGTGCCACATCTTCTTTATCTATTCAACTGTTGATATATACTTACGTTGCTTCCATGTCCAGGTTACTGTAAATAAAGCTGCAATGGACATTTTGGTACATGAAGTTTTGAATTATGGTTTTCTCAGGTTATATGCCCAGTAGTGGGAGAGCTGGGTCGTATGGTAGTTCTATTTATAGTTTTTTAAGGTACCTCCATACTGTTCTCCATAGTGCCTGTATCAAGCTACATTCCCACCAACAGTGCAAGAGTGTTCCCTTTTGCCACACCCTCTCCGGCATTTATTGTTTCTAGATTTTTTGATGATAACCATTCTAACGGGTGTGAGATGATATCTCATTTTAGTTCTTTTGGGTATTTTTTTGGTTTTTTTTGTGGTATGCGGGCCTCTCACTGTTGTGGCCTCTCCTATTGCGGAGCACAGGCTCCGGACGCGCAGGCTCAGCGGGCACGGCTCACGAGCCCAGCCATTCCGTGGCATGTGGGATCTTCCCGGACCGGGGCATGAACCCGCGTCCCCTGCATCGGCAGGCGGACTCTCAACCACTGCACCACCAGGGAAGCCCCCTCATTGTAGTTTTCATTTGCATTTCTCTAATGATTAATGATGTTGAGCATTCTTCCATGTGTTGCTTGGCAATCTGTATATCTTCTTTGGAGAAATGTCTATTTAGGTCTTCTGCCCATTTTTGGATTGGGTTGTATGTTTTTGTTATTGAGCTGCATGAGGTGCTTATAAATTTTGGATATTAATCCTTTGTCAGTTGCTTCATTTGCTACTATATTCTCCCATTCTGAGGGTTTTCTTTTGATCTTCTTTATGGGATCCATTGCTGTGCAAAAGCTTTGAAGTTTCATTAGGTCCCATTAGTTTATTTTTGTTTTTATTTCCATTTCTCGAGGAGGTGGGTCAGAAAGGATCTTGCTGTGATTTATGTCATAGAGTGTTCTGCCTTTGTTTTCCTCTAAGAGTTTGATAGTGTCTGGCCTTACATTTAGGTCTTTAACCCATTTTGAATTTATTTTTGTATGTGGTGCTAGGGAGTGTTCTAATTTCATACTTTTACATGTACCTGTCCAGTTTTCCCAAACCACTTACTGAAGAGGATGTCTTTTCTCCACTGTATATTCTTGCCTCCTTTATCAAAGATAAGGTGACCATATGTGTGTGGGTTTATCGCTGGGCTCTCTATCCTGACCAATTGATCTATATTTCTGTTTTTGTGCCAGTACCACACTGCCTTGATTACTGTAGCTTTGTACTATAGTCTGAAATCAGGGAGCCTGATTCCTCCAGCTCCATTTTTCCTTCTCAAGATTGCTTTGGCTATTTGGGGTCTTTTGTGTTTCCATACAAATTGTGAAATGTTTTGTTCTAGTTCTGGAAAAAATGACAGTGGTAGTTTGATAGGGATTGCATTGAATCTGTAGATTGCTTGGTATAGTAGAGTCATTTTCACAATGTTGATTCTTCCAACCCAAGAAGATGGTATATCTCTCCATCTGTTTGTATCATGTTTAATTTCTTTCATCACTGTCTCATAATTTTCTACATACAGGTCTTTTGTCTCCTTAGGTAGGATTATTCCTAGATATTTTATTCTTTTTGTTGGAATGGTAAATGGGAGTGTTTTCTTAATTTCACTGTCAGATTTTTCATCATTACTGTATGAGAATGCCAGAGATTTCTGTGAATTAATTTTTTTAACATCTTTATTGGAGTATAACTGTTTTACAATGGTGTGTTAGTTTCTGCTTTACAACAAAGTGAATCAGTTATACACATACATATGTCCCCATATCTCTTCCCTCTTGCATCTCCCTCCCTCCCACCCTCCCTATCCCACCCCTCTAGGTGATCACAAAGCACCGAGCTGATCTCCCTGTGCTATGCGGCTGCTTCCCACTAGCTATGAATTTTACATTTGGTAGTTTATATATGTCCATGCCACACTCTCATTTCTTCACAGCTTACCCTTCCCCCTCCCCATATCCTCAAGGCCATGATCTGGTGGGTCTGTGTTTTATTCCTGTCCTACCCCTAGTCTCTTCATGACATTTTTTTTCTTCGATCCCATATATATGTGTTTGCATATGGTATTTGTTTTTCTCCTTCTGACTTACTTCACTCTGTATGACAGACTCCAGGTCTATCAACCTCATTACAAATAACTCGGTTCCATTTCTTTTTATGGCTGAGTAATATTCCATTGTATACATGTGCCACATCTTCTTTATCCATTCATCTGTTGATGGACACTTAGGTCACTTCCATATCCTGCCTATTGTAAATAGAGCTGCAATGAATATTTTGGTACATGACTCTTTTTCACTTACGGTTTTCTCTGGGTATATGCCCAGTAGTAGGATTGCTGGGTCTTACGGTAGTTCTATTTGTAGTTTTTTAAGGAACCTCCATACTGTTCTCCATAGTGGCTGTATCAATTTACATTCCCACCAGCAGTCACAGTGTTCCCTTTTCTACACACCCTCTCCAGCATTTATTGTTTCTAGATTTTTTGATGATGGCCATTCTGATCGGTGTGAGATGATATCTCATTGTTGTTTTGATTTGCATTTCTCTAATGATTAATGATGTTGAGCATTCCTTCATGTGTTTGTTGGCAATCTGTATGTCTTCTTTGGAGAAATGTCTATTTAGTTCTTCTGCCCATTTTTGGATTGGGTTGTTAGTTTTTTCGTTATTGAGCTGCATGAGTTGCTTATAAATTTTGGAGATTAATCCTTTGCCAGATGCATCACTTGCAACTATTTTCTCCCATTCTGAGGGTTGTCTTTTGGTCTTATTTATGGTTTCCTTTTCTCTGCCAAAGCGTTGATGTTTCATTAGGTCCCATTAGTTTATTTTTGTTTTTATTTCCATTTCTCTAGGAGGTGGTTCAAAAAGTATCTTGCAGGGATTTGTGTCATAGAGTGTTCTGCCTATGTTTTCCTCTAAGAGTTTGATAGTGTCTGGCCTTACATTTAGGTCTTTAACCCATTTTGAATTTATTTTTGTATATGGTGCTAGGGAGTGTTCTAATTTCATACTTTTACATGTACCTGTGCAGTTTTCCCAAACCACTTACTGAAGAGGCTGTCTTTTCTCCACTGTATATTCTTGCCTCCTTTATCAAAGATAAGGTGACCATATGTGTGTGGGTTTATCTCTGGGCTCTCTATCCTGACCAATTGATCTATATTTCTGTTTTTGTGCCAGTACCATACTGTCTTGATTACTGTAGCTTTGTATTATAGTCTGAAGTCAGGGAGCCTGATTCCGCCAGCTCCATTTTTCGTTCTCAAGATTGCTTTGGCTATTCGGGGTCTTTTGTGTTTCCATACAAATTGTGAAATGTTTTGTTCTAGTTCTGGAAAAAATGACAGTGGTAGTTTGATAGGGATTGCATTGAATCTGTAGATTGCTTTGTGTAGTAGAGTCATTTTCACAATGTTGATTCTTCTAATCCAAGAACGTGGTATATCTCTCCATCTGTTTGTATCATCTTTAATTTCTTTCATCAGTGTCTTATAGTTTTCTGCATACAAGTCTCTTGTCTCCTTAGGTAGGTTTATCCCTAGATATTTTATTCTTTTTGTTTCAATGGTAAATGGGAGTGTTTTCTTAATTTCATTCTCAGATTTTTCATCATTAGTGTATAAGAATGCCAGAGATTTCTGTGCCTTAATTTTGTATTCTGCTACTTTACCAAATTCATTGATTAGCTCTAGTAGTTTTCTGGTAGCATCCTTAGTGTTCTCTATGTATAGTATCATGTCATCTGCAAGCAGTGACAGCTTTAGTTCTTTTCCGATTTGAATTCCTTTTATTTATTTTTCTTCTCTGATTGCTGTGGCTAGAACTTCCAAAACTATGTTGAATAAGAGTGGTGAGAGTGGGCAACCATGTCTTGTTCCTGATCTTAGTGGAAATGGTTTCACTTTTTCACCATTGAGGACGATGTTGGCTGTGGGTTTGTCATATATGGCCTTTATTATGTTGAGGAAAGTTCCTTCTATGCCTACTTTCTTCAGGCTTTCTATCATAAATGGATGTTGAATTTTGTCAAAAGCTTTCTCTGCATCTGTTGAGATGATCATATGTTTTTTCTCCTACAGTTTGCTGATATGGTGTATCACGTTGATTGATTTGCATATATTGAAGAATCCTTGCACTCCTGGAATAAAACCCACTTGATCATGGTGTATGATCATTTTAATGTGCTGTTGGATTCTGTTTGCTAGTATTTTGTTGAAGATTTTTGCATCTATGTTCATCAGTGATATTGGCCTGTAGTTTTCTTTCTTTGTGACGTCTCTGTCTGTTTTTGTTATCAGAGTGATGGTGGCCTCGTATAATGAGTTTGGAAGTATTCCTCTCTCTGCTAAATTTTGGAAGTGTTTGAGAGGATAGGTGTTAGCTCTTCTCTAAATGATTGATAGAATTTGCCTGTGAAGCCATCTGGTCCTGGGCTTTTGTTTGTTGGAAGATGTTTAATTCACAGTTTCAATTTCAGTGCTTGTGATTGGTCTGTTCATATTTTCTCTTTCTTCCTGGTTCAGGCTCGGCAGGTTGTGCATTTCTAAGAATTTGTCCATTTCTTCCAGGTTGTCCATTTTATTGGCATACAGTTGCTTGTAGTAATCTCTAATAATCTTTTGTATTTCTGCAGTGTCAGTTGTTACATCTCCTTTTTCTTTTCTAATTCTATTGATTTGAGTCTTCTCCCTTTTTATCTTGATGAGTCTGGCTAATGGTTTATCAATTTTTTTTATCATCTCAAAGAACAAGCTTTTAGTCTTATTGATCTTTGCCATCGTTTCCTTCATTTCTTTTTCATTTATTTCTGATTTGATCTTTATGATTTCTTTCCTTCTGCAAACTTTGGGGATTTTTTCTTCTTTCTCTAATTGCTTTAGGTGAAAGGTTAGGTTGTTTATTCCAGATGCTTCCTGTCTCTTAAGGTAGGATTGTATTGCTATAAACTTCCCTCTTAGAACTGCTTTTGCTGCATCCCATAGGTTTTGGGTCATTGTGTCCCCAATGTCATTTGTTTCTAGGTATTTTCTGCTTTCCTCTTTGATTTCTTAAGTGATCACTTGGTTGTTAAGTAGTGTATTGTTTAGCCTCCATGTGTTTGTATTTTTTACAGGTCTTTTCCTGTAATTCATATCTAGTCTTATAGCGTTGTGCTCGGAAAAGATACTTGATATGATTTCAATTTTCTTAAATTTACCAAGGCTAGGATTGTGACCCAAGATATGATCTATCCTGGAGAATGTTCAATGAGCACTTGAGAAAAATGTGTATTCTGTTGTTTTTGGATGGAATGTCCTATAAATATCAATTAAGTCCATCTTGTTTAATTTATCATTTAAAACTTGTGTTTCCTTATTTATTTTCACTTTGGATGATCTGTCCATTGGTGAAAGTGGGGTGTTAACGTCCCCTACTATGGTTGTGTTACTGTCAATTTCTTCTTTTATGGCTGTTAGTATTTGCCTTATGTATTGAGGTGCTCCTATGTTGGGTGCATAAATATTTACAATTGTTATATCTTCTTTGTGGATCGATCCCTTGATCATTATGTAGTGTCCTTTTTTGTGTCTTGTAATAGCCTTTATTTTAAAGTCTATTTTTGCATTTCTAAATACTAGTGATGAACAACATGAAAAGGAAATTAAGAAAACAATTACAATAACATCAAAAAAATCAAATACTTAGGAATAAACCTAACCAAGGAGGTAAAAGACTTCTACACTGAAAACTATAAAACCTTGCTGAAAGAGATTAAAGAAGATCAATAAGTCTTATGGATTGAAAGGTGCAGTATTGCTAAGATAGCAATACTAGCAAAAGCAATCTACAGATTCAATGCAAGCCCTATCAAAATCCCAATAGTGGGCTTCCATGGTGGCACAGTGGTTGAGAGTCCACCTGCCAATGCAGGGGACACGGGTTCATGCCCTGGTCCAGGAAGACCCTACGTGCCATGGATCGGTTGGGCCCATGAGCCATGGCCACTGAGCCTGTGCGTCCGGAGCCTGTACTGCACAACGGAAGAGGCCACAATAGTGAGAGGCCCATGTACTACAAAAAAAAAAAAAAAAAAAAATCCCTATATTGTTTTTGCAGAAACAGAAAAACCCCATGACAGATCTGAATGGCCTCAATTTGGAACCCAAAATGGCTAAATAATTTTTGAAAGATAAGAATACATGTGGAGGGGGCTTCCCTGGTGGCGCAGTGGTTGAGAATCCGCCTGCCGATGCAGGAGACACGGGTTCGTGCCCCGGTCCGGGAGGATCCCACATGCCGCGGAGCGGCTGGGCCCGTGAGCCATGGCCGCTGAGCCTGCACGTCCGGAGCCTGTGCTCCGCAATGGGAGAGGCCACAACAGTGAGAGGTCCGCATACCGCAAAAAAAAAAAAAAAAAAAAAAAAAAAAGAATACATGTGGAGGACTCATAATTACTCTTTCTAAAACGTACTACAAAGGTATAGTAATCAAAACCATCTGGTACATGCATAAGGACAGACATATGGAAAGGCCAATGGAACATAATACAGATCCCAGAAATAAACCTTTGCATATATGGTCAACTGATTTTCGATATAAATGCCAAGAGCATTAAATGGGGAAAGAACCGTCTTTTCAACATATGGTGCTCAGTACACTGGATACCCACATACAAAAGAATGAAGATAGACCCTTACCTTACACTATATATGAAAATTATATCAAAATGGCTCAAAGATCTAAAGGTAAGAACTTAAATTGTAAAATTCTTAGAAGAAAACACAGAGGGAAATCTCTATGACACTAGATTTGGCAACAATTTCCTGCATAGGACACAGAAAGTACAGGCAACAAAAGAAAAAATATATAAAACAGAGTTCATCAAAATTTAAGACTTTTGTATATTAAAAGACACTATCAAGACATTGAAAAGGCAACCCATAGAATGAAAGAAACTGTTTACAAATCATTTATCTGATAAGTGATTAATATCCAGAATATAGAAAAAGCTCCTACAATTTAAGGACAAGAACAAAAACAACAACAAAAAAAAAAAACCACAAGTGGAATTTATCCCAGGGATGCAAGGATTCTTCAACTACTCAAATCAATCAACTTGATAAACGATATGAACAAATTGAAGAATAAAAACCATATGAACATCTCAACAGATGGAGAAAAACCTTTTGACAAAATTCAACACCCATTTATGATAAAAAACTCTCCAGAAAGTGGGCACACAGGGAACCTACCTCAACATAATAAAGGCCATATATGTCAAATACACAGCAAACATCATTCTCAATTGTGAAAATCTGAAAGCATTTCTTCTAAGATCAGGAACAAGACAAGGATGTCCATTCTCACCATTATTATTCAAAATGGTTTTGGAAGTCCTAGCCATGGCAGTCAGAGAAGAAAAAGAAATTTTTAAAAAATCCAAATTGGTAAAGAAGAAGTAAAAATTATCACTGTTTGCAGATGACATGATACTATACACACAAAATCGTAGAGATGCTACCAGAAAACTACTAGATCTCACCAATGAAGTTGGTAAAGTTGCAGGATACAAAATTAATACACAGAAATCTCTTGCACCCTATACACTAAAAACGAAAGATGAGAAATTAAGGAAACAATCCCATTTACCATCTCATCAAAAAGAATAAAATACCTAGGAATAAACCAACCTAAGGAGGCAAAAGACCTGTAATCAGAAAACTATAAGACACTGACGAAAGAAATCAAAGGTGACCAAACAGATGGAGAGATATACCATGTTCCTGGATTAGAAGAATCAATATTGGGAAAATGACTATACTACCCAAAGCAAGGTACAGAGTCAGTGAAATCCCTATCAAATTACCAATGCCGTTTTTCATAGAATTAGAACAAAAAATGATTACAATTTTATGGAAACACGAAAGACCCAGAAGAGCCAAAGCCATCATGAGAAAGAAAATCAGAGCTGGAGGAATCAGGCTCCTGACATAAGACTACACTATAAAGCCACGGTAATCAAGACAGTATGGTACTGTCACAAAAACAGAAATATAGGTCAATGGAACAGGATAGAAAGCCCAGAGATAAATCCACACATCTATGCCCACCTACTCTATGACAAAGGAGGCAAGAATATACAATGGAGAAAAGACAGCCTCTTCAATAAGTGGTGCTTGGAAAACTGGATATCTACATGTAAAAGAATGAAACAACAACACTCCCTAACACCATACACAAAAATAAAGTCCAAATGGATTAAAGACCTAAATGTTAGGCCAGACACTGTAAAACTCTTAGAGGAAAACATAGGCAAAACACTCTTTGACATAAATTGCAGCAAGATCTTTTATAACCCACCTCCTAGAGTAATGAAAATAAAAACAAAAATAAACAAATGGGGCTTCCCTGGTGGCACAGTGATTGGGAGTCCGCCTGCCGATGCAGGGGACATGGGTTCGTGCCCCGGTCTGGGAGGATCCCACATGCCGCGGAGCGGCTGGGCCCGTGAGCCATGGCCACTGAGCCTGCGCGTCCGGAGCCTGTGCTCCGCAACGGGAGAGGCCACAACAGGGAGAGGCCCGCGTACTGCAAAAAAAAAAAAACAAATGGGACCTAATGAAACTTAAAAGCTTCTGAACAGCAAAGGAAACCATACACAAGACGAAAAGACAGCCCTCAGAATGGGGGAAAGTATTTGCAAATGAATCAACTGACAAAGGATTAATCTCCAAAATATACAAGCAGTTTATGCAGCTCAATATCAAAAAAACAAACAACCCAATCAAAAAATCGGCAGAAGACCTAAATAGACATTTCTCCAAAGAAGACATACAGAAGGCCAACAGACACATGAAAAGACGCTCAATATCACTAATTATTAGAGAAATGCAAATCAAAACTACAGTGAGGTATCACCTCACGCCAGTCAAAATGGCCATCATCAAAAAGTCAACAAACAATAAATGCTGGAAATGGTGTGGAGAAAATGGAACCCTCTTACACTGTTGGTGGGAATGTAAATTGTAACAGCCACTATGGAAAACAGTATGAAGGTTCCTTAAAACACTAAAATTAGAACTACCATATGACCTAGCAATCCCTCTCCTAGCCATATACCTGGAGAAAACCACAATTTTAAAAGACACATGAACCCCAATGTTCATTGAAGCCCTATTTACAATAACCGGGACATGGAAGCAAACTTAATCTCTATCAACAGAGGAATGGATAAAGAAGATGTGGTAAATGTATGCAATGGAATATTATTCAGTCATAAAAAGAACAAAATAATGCCATTTGCAGTGACATGGATGAACCCAGAGATTGTCATACTGAGTGAAGTAAGTCATACACAGAACAACAAACATCATGTGTTATCACTTATATGTAGAATCTAAAAAAAAGGGTACAAATGAACTTTTTTTATAAAACAGAAGTAGAGTCACAGATGTAGAAAACAAATTTATGGCTACAAGGAGATAAGGAGGGAAGGGATAAATCGCGAGAGTGGGATTGACATATACACAGTACTATATATAAAATAGATAACTAATAAGAACCTACTGTATACTACAGGGAACTCTACTGAATACTATGTAATGGTGTATATGGGAAAATAATCTTAAAAAAGAGTGGATATATGTATATGTATAACTGATTCACTATGCTGTACACCTGAAACTAACACAACATTGTAAACCAACTATATTCCAATAAAATTTTTTTAAAAACATAACAATCCAATTCATAAATGGGCCCAGGACATGAACAGATATTTCTTCAAAATGATATAGGAAATAGCTATTAACTATATGAAAAGACTCTGAACATCACTAGCCATTTATGGAAATACAAATCAAAACCAGATATACCCCTCATACCCATCAAGATGGCTACTATTAAAAAAAGAAAAGAAAAGAACAAGCATTGCCAGGGATGTGGAGAAATTGGAATGCTGTGTATTACTGGTGGGAAAATTAAATGGTGCAATCACTGTGGAAAACAGTATGACAGTTCCTCAAAAAAAAAAAAAAAGGAGGCAATAATATACAGAGGAGAAAAGACAGCCTCTTCAATAAGTGGTGCTGGGAAAAATGGACAGGTACATGTAAGAGTATGAAATTAGAACACTCCCTAACACCATACACAAAAATAAACTCAAAATGGGTTAAACACCTTAAGGTAAGTCCAGACACTATCAAACGCTTAGAGGAAAACATAAGCAGAACACTCTATGACATAAATCACAGCAAGATCCTTTTTGACCCATCTCCTAGAGAAATGGAAATAAAAACAAAAATAAACAAATGGGACCTAATGAAACTTAAAAGCTTTTGCACAGCAAAGGATACCATAAACAAGACCAAAAGACAACCCTCAGAATGGGAGAAAATAGTTGCAAATGAAGCAACTGACAAAGGATTAATATCCAAAATTTATAAGCAACTCAGGCAGCTCAATAACAAAAAAACAAACAACCGAATCCAACAATGGGCAGAAGAACTTAATAGACATTTCTCCAAAGAAGACATACAGATTGCCCACAAACACATGAAGGAATGCTCAACATCATTAATCATTAGAGAAATGCAAATCAAAACTACAATGAGGGCTTCCCTGGTGGCGCAGTGGTTGAGAATCCGCCTGCCGATGCAGGGGACATGGGTTCGTGCCCCGGTCTGGGAGGATCCCACATGCCGCGGAGCAGCTGGGCCCGTGAGCCATGGCCGCTGAGCCTGCGCGACCGGAGCCTGCGCTCCGCAATGGGAGAGGCCACAACAGTCAGAGGCCAGCGTACCACAAAAAAAAAAAAAAAACTACAATGAGATATCATCTCACACTAGTCAGAATGGCCATCATGCAAAAATCTAGAAACAATAAATGCTGGAGAGGGTGTGGAGAAAAGGGAACCCTCTTGCACTGCTGGTGGGAATGTAAATTGATACAGCCACTATGGAGAACAGTATGAGGTTCCTTAAAAAACTACAAATAGAACTACCATACGACCCAGCAATCCCACTACTGGGCATATACCCTGAGAAACCATAATTCAAAAAGAGTCATGTACCAAAGTTTTCATTGCAGCTCTATCTACAACAGCCAGGACATGGAAGCAACCTAAGTGTCTATCAACAGATGAATGGATAAAGAAGATGTGGCACATGTATACAATGGAATATTACTCAGCCATAAAAAGAAACGAAACTGAGTTATTTGTAGTGAGGTGGATAGACCTGAAGTCTGCCATACAGAGTGAAGTAAGTCAGAAGGAGAAAAACAAATACCGTATGCTAACACATATATATGGAATCTAAGAAAAAAAATGTCATGAAGAGCCTAGGGGTAAGACAGGAATAAAACAGAGACCTACTAGAGCATGGCCTTGAGGATATGGGGAGAGGGAAGGGTAAGCTGTGACGAAGTGAGAGAGTGGCATGGACATATATACACTACCAAACGTAGGGTGGATAGCTAGTGGGAAGTAGTCGCATGGCACAGGGCGATCAGGTAGGTGGTTTGTGACCATCTAGAGGGGTGGGAGGGAGGGAGATGCAAGAGGAAGAGATATGGGAACATATGTATACGTATGACTGATTCACTTTGTTGTAAAGCAGAAACTAATACAGCATTGTAAAGCAATTATACTCCAATGAAGATGTTAAAAAAAAAAAAAACTAAACATTGAATTACCATATGGTACAGCAATTCCACCTTGGGTTCATACTCAAAAGAACTGAAAGCAGGAATTCAAGCAGATAACTGTACACCAATATTCAAAGAAGCATTATTCACAAAAACCAAAAGGCAGAAAAAATTTAAATGTCCATCAACAGGCGAACTGATATACAAAATGTGTTGATACATATATGAAATATTACTCAACCTCAAAAAGGAATGAAATTCTGATGCATGCTACAATGTGAATGAACATTGAAAATATTATGCTAAGTGAAACAAGCGTAAAACAAATGGACTAATACTGTATGATTCCAGTTTATATTAGATACCTAAAATTGGCAAATTCATAGAGACAAAAAAATAATGGTGATTGCAAGGGCCTGAGGGGACAGGGAAACAAGGAGTTATTATTTGATGGGTACAGAGTTTCTGTTTGAGATAATGAAAATTTCTGGAAATGTGGGTTGGTGATGTTTGCATGACATTGTGAATATACTAAATGCCACTGAATTGTACACTTAAATATAGTTAAAATGATACATTTTATGGTATGTATATTCTACCAAAATTACAAAAAATTCTCAGTGCCAGGCCCCCATCCTAGACCAATTCTGTCAGAATCTCTCAGAGTGGCTCAGTCATCAGTACCTTGAAAGTACCTCGGGTATTTTCAATGTTCAGCCAAGTTTAAGAACCGTAGATCTGGACTTTTTCCCCTCTTGGAATACACAGGATTATCATTTGCAGATCACTGATGACAGACATCCAGCTGTGCTTTTCCCAACCCAAGTGAGATCATTAGCTCTACTCATTTTCCAGGTTGTCTCTGAATACTCATTTCTAGGGTAACTTAAATTAGTAAGCTACTAGGATACTATCACTATAATTGTATAGTATAAAAACTGTGTTTAATGCTTAAGTATTTACAGATGAAATGACAGTCTGCAAATTTGATTCAAAGTAATCCAGGCCCAGGGGAAAGTACTGGGTGAGGATTATAGATAAAATAGATAGGCCATATGTTAGTAATCGAAGCTGATTGATGGGTAAATAGGTGTTCTTTATGTTATCCTCTCTACGTTTGTGTATATTAAAAATTTTCCGTGTTATAACTGGAAACAAATTTATTTACATTTGCAAAGGAAAAATCTAAAATATTTAGTAATAAGATCTTGGACCTATAAACTATAGTAGATACATACAATGGAATATTAAGCAACATTTTTACATAATGGTAAAAATTTTATAATGATAGGTGGAGATATTTATGATGTGTAATTTAGTAAAAAAGCAAGTTATCAAAATGGGCATATACAGTATGATCCAATTTTTTGTACAGGCTGTAGGATGGAGCAATCAATAGTGCTAGATCTGGAGTCTGACAGAACTAGGTTTCTGCCACTTACTAATTGTGTGACCCAGGACAAGGAAGATAATAATAGCGTCTACCCCCATGAGGTTTAGTAAAGATTAAGTTGAAATAAAATAATTAAAGCACTTAGAGATTAATAGTAATAGTAGTAGTAGTAGTATCAGCTGTATTTGGCTAGAACTAATTAAAAAAAGCAAAACATTGGAAAAAATATCTAATATCTTAATATCTAAAATAATGGTAAGATATGACAAATACATTGAATTATTAAATGAACAGCTATTAAGGACCCACTGTGGAAAAGACAGTGGAACTATAATGCTTATCAAGACATAAACAGAAGGCAGCTGTGTGCACCACTACATAAAAGTCAGTTACATCTCTATACACTAACAATGAACTACTGAAAAAGAAATAAAGAAAACAATCCGATTTACAACAGCATCAAAAGGAATGAAATAATTAGGAATAAATTTAACCAAGAAGATGAAAGACCTCTACACTGAAAATTATAGACACCAATGAAAAAACTGACAAACACAAATAAATGGAAATATATCTCCTGTTCATGGATTGGAAGAATTAGTATTATTAAAATGTCCATACTACCCAAAGTCATTAACAGAGTCATAGAAACAAACAATCCTAAAATTGTTTTGTAGGCTATGGAACAACAGAAGACCCCCATAACCAAAGCAACCTGAGATAAAAGAAAAAAGCTGGAGGCATCACAATACATGATTTCAAACTTTATTACAAAGCTATAGTAATCAGAACAGAATGGTACTGGCATAAAAACAGACACATAGACCAGTGGAACAGAATTGAGAGCACAGAAATAAATCCATGCATATACGTGGTCAACTAATATTTGACAAAGGAGCCAAGAATACTCAATGGGGAAAGGATAGTCTCTTCAATAAATGGTGCTGGGAAAACAATATATACATGCAAAGGAATGAAATTAGGCCCCTATCTTATACCACTCACAAAAATTAACTCAAAATGGCTTAAAGCCTTGAATGTAAACTTGAAACTGTAAAACTACTAGAAGTAAACAGAGGGGAAAAGCTCCTTGACATTGGTCTTAAAAACATTTTGGGGGGGCTTCCCTGGTGGCGCAGTGGTTGAGAATCTGCCTGCCGATGTAGGGGACACGGGTTCATGCCCCGGTCCGGGAAGATCCCACATGCCGCAAAGCGGCTGGGCCTGTGAGCCATGGCCACTGAGCCTGCACGTCCAGAGCCTGTGCTCTGCAATGGGAGTGGCCACAACAGTGAGAGGCCCACGTACCAAAAAAAAACCATTTTTTTGATATGACAATAAAACTGAATGCAAAGAAAGCAAACTAGACACATGTGACTGAATCAAACTAAAAAAGTTTTGCAAAGCAAAAGCAAGGGAAACAATCAAAAGAGTGAAGAGACAACCTATAGCATGGGAGAAAATATCTGCAAACTATACATCTGGTAAGTTAACATCCAAAATGTATAATGAATTCAAACTCAATAGGCAAAAAAAGTTACCTGATTAAAAAATTAGCAAAGGACCTGAACAGATATTTTTCCAAAGAAGACATATAAATACCCAACGTGTTCATGAAAAAACTGCTTAATATCTCTAATCATAGAATGTAATCAAAACCACAATAAAATATCACCTCATGCTTATTAGATTGGCTATTATAAAAAAGACAAAATACAACAAGTGTTGGAGAGGATTTAGAGAAAAGGGAACCCCTGTGCACTGTTTGTGGGAATGTAAATTGGTGCAGCAACTTAGGAAAACATTATTTAATTCCTCAAAATATTAAAAATAGAACCACCATACAATCCAGCAATTTGACTCCTGAGTATTTTTCCAAAGGAAATGAAATCACTATCTCAGATATCTGCATCCCCATGTTCATTTCATTCACAATAGCCAAGACATGGAAACAACCTAATGTTGCCTGGATAAATATAATGTAATATTAATCAGCCATTTAAAAAGAATGAAATCCTGCATTTTGCAGCAATATTGATGGACCTTGAAGGCATTATGCTAAGTGACATAAGTCAGAAAGAGTAAGACAAATACTATATACTCTCACTTATATGCTGAATCTAAAAAAGGCAAACAGAAATAGAGAGTAGGAGAGAGAGATCAAGATGGCTGAGCAGGAGGAGGCTGAGCTCACCTCCCCTCACAAACACATCCAAAATACAACTACATGTGAAATTGACCTGGGTACTCGCAGAACAGCTCTTCTACAACCAAAACTGTAAAGGAAGATCCATACAGGTAGAAAGGGAAGAAAAGTGATCTGGTCAGGACATGCACCCATGGTGGAAGACCCAGAAGAGGAAGGGGATATCACAGGCTCTGTAATCCTCCCTGGGAAGTGAGGGGTTTGAGCCACATATTACGCACCCCAGCCCAGGGATCCAACATTGGGAAGGTGAGCCCCCTTAGCTGGTTTGAAAACCAGTGAGGCTTACCAAAAGGCAGAAGAAACTAAGACTCCACTCTTGAAGAATGTGCTCACAGAGGCAGCAGATTGAAAACTGCCTGGGGCTCTGGCAGCTTGCTAGGACTGTCCCACTACACACACCCAGCCCACACCAGGATCCTGCCCCAGCCCTTTCTCCAATGTTGCTACTGACTAAAGCAGAGGCTGCCTTTGCCAATGAGTGTGCACACACTTAAAGGGGATGCAGCCAGCTTAGACCCCAGCCGTGCCTCTAACCAGGGCAGAGGCAGCCACTGCCAGTGCATGTGTCCCTACCAAGATTATGGAGAAACAAACCTAGCACCAGGGTAGAGACCGCCATCTTCAGCAGGAGGGAAACCAGCTAATTAGTGTGGCACCAACTCCTCTGGCCCCAACCCAGTCTCCAACCAAGGCACACACACCAGAGAAAAAGTGAAACCAGCATAAAAGTGCAGCCCCAAGCCCTCAAGCACCAACCAGGACCTCAACCAAGGCAGAGACTACCATCACACCGAGGAGAAACCCAACTCCCTCAGGGCTCCTGTTCCAGCCTCTCAGGCCCTGCCACTTTCCCCAATATGGCAGTAATGGCCATTGAGAATAGGAGAAGCTCTGGCTCACACCTGACTCTGCCTCTGCCTCTGGCTGCTCCAACTCCAGCCCTACCTGCTGCCAGCACACCCCAGGAAAAGATGCAGTCTGTGCCCACTTAAGATCCAGCTCTCCCACTAAAGCCACTGGGCACATGTAGACTACATAGGGATGCTCCCACAAAAGAACACCTTTCAAGACTAGGATATGTAACTGTTTCACCTAACATCATGGAAACAGAGAAAGTTAAACAAAATGAAAAGACAGAGGAATAATTTCAGACAAAAGAACAAGAAAATACCTGAAAAAAACCCTAATGAAACAGATACATAATTTACCTGATAAAGAGTTCAAAGCAATAGTAATAAGAATGCTAACTGAACTGAGGAAAAGAATAGATGAACACAGTGAAAATTTTAACAAAGAATTAGAAAATATAAAAACAACCAGTCAGAGCTGAAGAATACAACAACTGAATTTAAAAATCCACAAGAAGGGGGCTTCCCTGGTGGCGCAGTGGTTGAGAGTCTGCCTGCCAATGCAGGGAACATGGGTTCATGCCCCGGTCCGGGAAGATCCCACATGCCACGGAGCAGCTAGGCCCGTGAGCCATGGCCGCTGAGCCTGCGTATCCAGAGTCTGTGCTCCACAATGGAAGAGGCCACAACAATGAAAGGCCCGCATACTGCAAAAAAAAAAAAAAAATCACAAGAAGGAATTAACAGCAGATTAGGTAATAGTGAAGAATGCATAAGTGAACTGGAGGACAGAATATTTGAAATGACTCAATCAAAACAGCAAAAGAAAAATTTTTGAAGGACAGTTTAAGGGACCTCTGGGTCAACATCAAGCACACAAACATTCATATTATAGAAGTCCCAAAAGAAGATGAGAGAAAGGGATAGAAAATTTATTTAATGAAATTAAGGCTGGATACTTCCCAAACATGAAGAAGGAAACAGATATCCAGGTACAGGAAGCACAGACAGTCCAAAACAAGAACCCAAAGAGACACACACCAAGACATATCATAATTTAAATGGCAAAAGATAAAGAGAGAATTTTAAAGGCAGCAAGTGAAAAACAGAAAGTCACATACAAGGGAACCCCCATAAGGCTATCAGCTGAATTTTCAGCAGAAACTTTGCAGACCAGAAGGGAGTGCATGATATATTTAAAGTGCTGAATGGAAAAAAATGTACAACCTAGGATAATCTACCCAGCAAGATTATGACTTAGGATTGAAAAAGAGATAAAGAGCTTCTCAGACAAGCAAAAACTAAGAGTTCATCAACACTAAACCACCTCACAAGAAGTGTTAAAGGGTCTTCCTTAAGTGAAAAAGAAAAGGTTACAAGAAATAAATTATAAGAAAGGAAAAAACCCAAAGGTAAAGGCAAATGTATAGTAAAAACTGTAGGTCAAACATTTAAATAAGCTAGTACAAAGGTTAAAAGACAAAAATTGTAAAATCAACCATAACTACAATAAACTGTTAAGGGATAGACATGAGGATATAAAATACGGCATTAAAAACACAAAATGTGGGGCAGGACTAAAAAATGTAGATCTTTTGGAATGTGTTTGAACTTAAAGGGTTTTCAGTTTAAAGCCTCATGGTGGGGCTTCCCTGGTGGCGCAGTGACTGAGAGTCCGCCTGCCAATGCAGGGGACACGGGTTCATGCACTGGTCCGGGAAGATCCCACATGCTGCGGAGCGGCTGGGCCTGTGAGCCATGGCCTCTGGGCCTGCGCGTCCGGAGCCTGTGCTCCGCAACGGGAGAGGCCGCAACAGTGAGAGGCCCGCGTACCACAAAAAAAAAAAAAAAAAAAAAAAAAAAAACCTCATGGTAACCACAAATCAAAAATGTACAATAGATAAACAAAAACTAGAGAGGAAGGAACACAAACATAATACAAAAGAAAATCATCAAACCACAAGGGACCGACACTAAAAGAAGAAGAACAAAACAAAGAAGAACTACAAAAACAACAAGAAAACAAGTAAACAAAATAGCAATAAGTACATGCCTATCTCAAATAAACAACCTAACCTACCATCCAAAGGAATTAACAAAGAAGAACAAAGCTCAAAGTCAGCAGAAGAAAGGAAATAACACCAGAGTGGAAATAAAAGAGACCAAAAGAAAAAAAAGAAAAACAAAAAAAGATCTGTGAAACCAAGAGCTGGTTTTTTGGGAAAAAAAAAAAAACTGATAAGCTTTTAACTAGGCTCATTAAGAAAAAAAGAGAGAGGAACCAAATAAACAAAATAATATATGGAAGAGGAGAAATTACAACAGATATCACAGAGATACAATCATAAGAGAATACTATGAAGTTATATGCCAACAAATGGGACAACCTACAAGATATGGATAAATTCCTAGAAACAAACAATCTTCCAAAACTGAATCAAAAAGAAAGACATAATCTGAACAGGCCAATTACTAAGACTGAAGTTGAATCAGTAATCAAAAAACTCCCAAAAAGGGGCTTCCCTGGTGGCACAGTGGTTGAAAGTCTGCCTGCCGATGCAGGGGACACGGGTTCGTGCCCCAGTCTGGGAAGATCCCACATGCTGCGGAGTGGCTGGGCCCGTGAGCCATGGCCGCTGGGTCTGCACGTCCAGAGCCTGTGCTCTGCAACGGGAGAGGCCACAACAGTGAGAGGGCCGTGTACCGTAAAAAAAAAAAAAAAAAAAACTCCCAAAAAACAAAAGTTCAGGACCAGAAGTCATTGTAGGGGAAAGAGTCATGTACCAAAATGTTTATTGCAGCTCTATTTACGATAGCCAGGACATGGAAGCAACCTAAGTGTCCATCAACAGATGAATGGATAAGGAAGATGTGGCACATATATACAATGGAATATTACTCAGCCATAAAAAGAAATGAAACTGAGTTATTTGTAATGAGGTGGATAGACCTGGAATCTGTCATACAGAGTGAAGTAAGTCAGAAGGACAAAAACAAATACCGTATGCTAACACATATATATGGAATCTAAAAAAAAAATGTCATGAAGAGATTAGTGGTAGGAGGGAATAAAACACAGACCTACTAGAGCATGGACTTGAGGATATGGGGAGGGGGAAGGGTAAGCTGTGACGATGTGAGAGAGTGGCAGGGACATATACACACTACCAAATGTAAATTAGATAGCTAGTGGGAAGCTACAGCATAGCACAGGGAGTTCACCTCTGTACTTAGTGACCACCTAGAGGGGTGGGATAGGGAGGGTGGGAGGGAGGGTGACAAAAGAGGGAAGAGTTATGGGAACATATGTATATGTATAACTGATTCACTTTGTTGTAAAGGAGAAACTAACCCACTATTGTAAAACAGTTATACTCAAATAAAGATGTTAAAAAAAAAAAAAAAGAAAACATAATAACTCTCCTTAAACTATTGCAAAAAAATTGAAGAAGAAACACTCCTAAATTCATTTTATGAGGCCACTATTACCATGACACCAAAACCAAACAAAGACACTACCAGAAAAGAAAATTAGAGGCCGATATCTCTGATGAATATAGCAGTAAAAATCTTCACAAAACATTAGCAAACCAAATTCAACAATATACAAAAAGGATCATACACCATGATCATGTGGGATTTATTCCAGGGACACAAGGATAGTTCAATATTCACAAATCAATCAATGTGATACACCACGTTAACAAAAGGAAGGATAAAAATCACATGATAATCTCAATAAATGCAGAAAAAGCACATGACAAAATTCAATATCCATTCATGATAAAAACTCTCAACAAAAGTGGCAAAAGAGGGAACATATCTCAACATACTGAAGACCATTTATGACAAACCCACAGCTAACATCATACTCAATGGTGACAAGATGAAAGCTTTTCCTATAAAATCATAAACAAGATAAGGATTGCCCACTTTCACCACTTCTATTCAATATAGTATTGGAAGTCCTAGCCACAGCAATCAGACAAGAAAAAAAAAATAAAAGGCATCTACATTGAAAGGGAAGAAGTAAAACTGTCACTACTTGTAGAGGACATGATACTATATATATATATATATATATATATATATATATATATATATATATATATAAAACCCTAAAGTATTCACCAAAAAAAACTATTAGAACTAATAAACCAATTCAGTAGAGTTGTGGGATATAAGATTAATATATATAAATCTATTGTTTTTCTATACACTAATAATGAACTGAAAGAAAGAGAAAGCAAGAAAACAATCCCATTTAAAATCACATCAAAAGAATCAAAGACCTACAAAAGATCAGTGGAACAGAATAGGCAGCCCATAATTATATCCACATATATATGATCAATTAATCTATGACAAAGGAGGCAAAAATATACAATAGGGAAAAGACATTTTCTTTAATAAGTGGTGTTCAGAAAACTGGACAGCTACATGTAAAAGAATGGAATTAGAATATTTTCTCACACCGTATACAAAATAAATTGAAAATGGATTAAAGACCTAAATGTAAGACCAGAAACCATAAAACTCATAGAAGAAAACATAGGCAGTACACTCTTTGACATTAAGTCTTAGCGATATTTTTTTTGGATCTGTCTCCTCAGTCAATTCAAACATAAGTAAATAGAACCTAATGAACTTAAAAGCTTTTGCATAGTGAAGGAACCATCAACCAATGAAAAGACAACCTACTGAATGGGGGAAAATATTTACAAATGATATGTCTAATAAGTGGTCAATATCCAAAATATATAAAGAACTCATACAACTCAATATCAAAAAACAAACAACAATTAAAAAATGGGCAGAGGGGCTTCCCTGGTGGCACAGTGGTTGAGAGTCCTCCTGCTGATGTGGGGGACACAGGTTCGTGCCCCGGTCTGGGAGGATCCCACGTGCTGCAGAGCAGCTGGGCCCATGATCCATGGCCACTAAGCCTGCACGTCCAGAGCCTGTGCTCTACAACGGGAGAGGCCACAGTGGTGAGAGGCCTGTGTACCGCCAAAAAAAAAAAAAAAAAAGGGCAGAGGACATGAATAGACATTTCTCCGAAGAATAAATACAGATGGCTAACAGGCACATGAAAAGATGCTCAACATCACTTATCATCAGAAAAATGCAAATCAATACCACAATGAGATATCACCTCACATCTGTCAGAATGGCTATTATCAAAAAGACAACAAACAATAAATGTTGGTAAGGATGTGGAGAAAACAGAACCCTAGTACACTGTTGGTGGGAATGTAAATTGGTACAGCCACTGTGGAAAACAGTATGGAGGTTCCTCAAAAATCTAAAAGTACCATATGATCCAGCAATTCTACTCCTGGGTATATATCCAAAGAAAATGAAAACACAAATTTAAAAAGATATATGCACCCCAATGTTAATAGCAGCATTATTTACAATAGCCAAGATATGGAAGCAAACTAAGTGTCCATCAACAGTCAAATGAATAAGGAAGATGTGATACACACACACGGAGAGAGAGACACACACACAACGGAATAGCACTCAGCCATAAAAAAGAAAAATTTGCCATCTGCAACAACATTGATGGACCTAGATGGTATTATGCTTAGCAAAGTAAGTCAGACAGAGAAAGACAAATACTTTGTTTTCACTTATATGTGGAACATAAAAAAATAAAACAAATGAATGAATACAACAGAACAGAAACAGACTCACAAATATAGAGAACAAACTAATGGTTACCAGTGGGTTTAGGTATGAGGGGAGGGACAAAATAGGGGAAAGGGATTAAGAGGTACAAACTACTAGGTATAAAAAAAAGTGTCCAAATATGAATTCACCTGTTACTGACTTATTACAGCTGGATGTGTCACTTAAAAAAAGGATGAGAGTAGATTGGTGGTCACTAGGTGTTAGGAGTTGGGGGAAGTGAGGACATGTTGGTCAAAGACTACAAACTTCCAGATATAAGATGAATAAATACTGGGGATCTAATGGACAGCCTGGTAAGTGTAATTAACAGTACTGTATTATATACTTGAAAGTTGTGAGCAGAGTAGATCTTAAATGTTATCACCACACACCAAAAAAAAAAAAAAAAATGTGAGAAGATGGAGGTGTTAACTAACCTTACTGTGGTAATCATTTCACAATATATACATGTATCAAATCATCATGTTGTATACCTTAAACATACATATATGTCAATAATATCTCAATAAAGCTGGGGGAAAAGACATAAATGGTCCTTGCCCTTGTATAACTTATAGTCTAGAAAAGAAGGCTAATAAATAAATAAGTAATAACATTAAAGTAAGGAGTCATTATAGTGTGCACAAAAAACGTTAAAGCACATGGGAAAATGCTTATCATTTAAAGAGGTCAGAAGTCCAAGAATTCAGTCCTTCCATTTTTCATCTACTAAAGGCTGTGCACATTCCTTGGCTCCTGGATGCATAACTGGACCACTGGTTCCCTTTACACATCACCTTCCCTCCCTCTCTTACCCTCCTGCCCTCCCCTTATAACGATCCTTGTGATTACATTAAGCCCACCCAGATAATCCAGGAGTATCTTCCTACCTCACAATCCCTACTTACAACCACAAAAGTCCATTTTGCCATGTGTAGCAGCATATTCACAGATCCTGGAGATTAGGGCTTGGACATCTTTGGGAAGCCATTTATTCTGTTTACCACAGACATAATTATGAATAGAAAAAAATGATAGAAGGAAATATACCAAAAATATTAACAGCTGTTCAGCCTGTATGGTTGGATTATGATTAATATTTTATGCTTTTCTCTTTTTTGCAATTTCTACAATTTGTACAATGAGCATATGTCACTTTTATAAAAATGGAGAATACAAATACATAAACACAAAAAGTACAAGGGGTATGCAGTAAAGTGTCTTTGTCTCACTCTTGTCCCTCAGCCCCCAGGTTCCTCTTTCCAAAAGGCATTCATCATTAGCAATTTCTTCTTCTTCTAGAGATAGGGTATGCAAGAACATGTCTATGGTAGCTTGAATAATGTTCCCTCAAAGATGTTCATGTCCTAATCCCCAGAACCTATTAATATCTTACCTTACATGCCAAAAGGGACTTTGCAGATGTGATTAATTCAATGATCTGGGGATGGGGCATTTATCACTGACTGTCACTGATTGATGAGCCCAGATATAATCAGAAGGATCTTTTTAAGAGGGAGGCAGGAGGGTTAATGGGAGAGAAGGCAGCGATGTGACAACAGAAGTAGAGAATGGAGTGATGCTCTTTAAAGATGGAGGTAGAGCCCACAAGCCAAGGAATACAGGCATCCACTAGAAGCTGAAAAAGGCAAGGAAGTAGACTCTCCCCTTAGAGTCTCCAAAAAGTTCCAGCCCTGCTCATGCCTTGACTTTAGCACAGTGAAACTAATTTTGGACTTATGACCTCCAGAACTATGAGAGAATAAATCTATGTTGTTTTAGGCTACTAAATTTGTGGTAATTTGTTACAGTGGTAATGGAGATGATCTTTGCATATATATATTTTTGCACATGTATGGATATATTGGGTATAGCTATAGAATAAAATCAAATAAGTAGAATTCCTGGGTTAAGGTATGTGCATTTTAAATTTTGACTTAAACTGCCGAACTCCCTCCCCAGAGGTTGTGCCAATTTCTACTGCAGCAATGTATGAATGACACTCATTTCAATTTTGACTTTACTCATAATGCTCTTTTTCCATACAGAAGTGTGAGTTTCATGCTCTCAGAGATATCTTTTCCTTCTATTGCTTCCTAATTTTATAACATATTTTTAAAATCCTTCCCCACTCTAAAATTAATTTTAACCATTCCCATGTTTTGTAGTTTTATCGCCCTATATTTCACATTTAATTATTTGATTTATCTGTAACTTACTTGGGTGTTAAGTATGAGGTATGGAAATAACACTTCTTCCCAAATGTCTACCAAGGTGTCCCAACAACCTTTGTTAAATAATTCATTTTTTCCACACTAATCTAAAATGCCATCTTTATCAGATGTACCAGTACCACACTGTTTTAACTATTACAGCTTAATGACATTTTATTCTTAATCTCTGATAAAACTAATTTCCCCTAACTACTCCCCTGTTCCTAATTTCTCTATGTTTTCATGGTTGCTTGTTTTTACATATGAATTTTACAACCATATTAACAAAAATATGTGTCTTTATTTGAACTGAGTTTAATTTATCCTATTTACTTAAGTGAATTGGTATTTTTATATTATCTTTCCATTTAAGAATATGATGTATCTTTCTATTAGTCTAACTCTTCTTTGATGTTCCTCACTAATATTTTTTTACTTCATGTAGAACTTGTATATTGTTTTTTAGGTTTATTCTTAGGTATTTTCTCCTGTCTGTTGCTAATTAAATGGGGTCTTTCCTTCCATTATATGTTTTGATTGTTACTATTTTATATGAAGGCAATTTCAGGATGATTTCAGGATACCTGAGGAGTCTAGGGTCCTTCTTTGAAGGCATTTCAAGGATTCAAACCAAAAGATTACTAAGGGTTGAGGCTGGCTGGTAGGACCCCCTGCCATTCCTCCCTGAGACAGAATAAGGCAGGACTTCCCTGTACAGCCAATAAGCATCAAGGCTGGGGAGGCTAGGTAAATCCACATGCCTTCTCCTCAAATCTAGGGCATGAGACTGTGTGTGGGACTGCTAGGGAGTTCCTGACTCTGAATACTAATGAACACCCTTGTCTTGCAGGTTGAGCACCCGGTCAATAGTTACTGGCTAGAAGGTTACCCATCACTCCCCACCTTCTCAGGGGAACTTGCCCCCAGAAGCATGTAACTGTCTCTAGACTGAAGGGCTCATGGAAAGTGCAAATAACTCAATCCTGTGGTTAATCTTCTCTGTGTGGCTAGTGAAAACTATTTTCCCATTGTGAGTAGCTCTCACCTTGGGCACAATACCAAGACTGCTTAGCAAAAGCTGTGTTGGAACAGCCTCCAGCACAGTTCACCCAGATTTCTTTAATCTTCTCTCTACCTGTAATGCAAGTTCTATTTAAACAAAATCATAGCAAGGTTAACAACCTTCATTTTTTGGTTTTTGGCTTCTAACTTCTAATTGGCTGTAAACTAGGGACCACAGGTTTTTGCTAAAGGATTCCAAATAAGTTTACAAAATAGGCTTCCCCTAGTGCCCCAGGCCTCTTATGAGTGAAGCCAATTACATTTCACTGCAAATCTGCAGATTTTCAGGTAACCTGATGAATTTCCACACTGTGGCCTCAACACAGCCTGAGAGCCTGTTTCTTTTGGCTTTTTATTTTTCTATGTTAGGTTAACTAGTTAACCCTTTCATAATTCCCAGGGCTTTTTTTTTTCCTTATCACCACCATCTTTCTTTTAGCACTGGTATATCTAACATTGCTCTTCCTTGCTACTTTTTTTTTTCTACTTCCCAGATCAGGCTCCTTCTATCCTGTAACATTAACAAAAATATAATTCAATGATTTTGCTTGGGGTTGCAGGGGGAGAGGGGCATCTGAAGAAAGATTGAGAAGCCAGCTGTTTCCAGAGTATAGCATGTGCACGAAAATTACCAGATTGGGGCACAAGGTACTGCAAAGAAACTGCAGCTGACTTTGATCTTATGTTGCCTCCTGCCTTTTCTCTCCATCTCCATTTACTAGCTTTTATTTGCTATTATTTTTAGGAGATACTTTTATAGTTGCTCATGGCTGCATGTGTATACATTTTCCTCAACTTATGCTCTATCCAATGGGAGAAAGGTCCACCTAGAGATCACCCTCTTCAACAGGGCCCGAGTGCCTGAACAATCTTTAGATGTTTTGGATTTTCATCTGCTGCTCCATTAATTGATGTCAGCTGCAGCTATAATAACCTTATGGAATGGTTTCCAAATATTGCAAGCCAAAACATTTTTCACTTGAAATTTTCAAACCCACAAAAATGTTCTCCAACTCTTCCTATGTGTTCCATTCCTGTGGTGACGATGCATTTAATGGTAGAGAAGAAACCACATAGGAACATAGGGCTGCCAGGCTTGTAAAGATGTAACTTGCTCTGGTACCCCTGCCTTAAATGAGGGTAACATTTATGCAGTAGCAGAGAGCTACAGTGCTAACCAAGAGACAGTGTGCTGCCTCAGACTGTGATTTGGGAATACTCCTCAATATATATAAAATCAAATGTCCAATCTTCCCCACAAAACTGGTCCTCTCCAGGAATCCCTCATCTCATAGAATGGCCCCACCATCCATCTAGAAACCAGGTAGTCATCCATGATATCTCCCTTTCCCTCACCTTCTATATCCAATCCATCACCAAATCCCATTGACTTAAACTCATAAATATATCTCTAATACACTTTTCTCCAATTCCACCCTAATCTAAGACATCATCATCTCTCATACATACTACTGCAACTACCACCTAATAATCAGTCTCCCCTCATCCATTCTTGCCCATCCTGAAGTCACTCTCCACAGTGCAACCAGAGTAAGCTCAAAATATAAATCACATCACTTGAATATTTCTGCTTTAAACCCTCTGATGGGATGATACTATATCTCCCTACCTGGCCTACCCTTCCAACCATACTGCTTTTCTTTTAGTATCTTGAAGAGGGAAAAAACCCAAGCTCTTTGCAGCCTCAGAGTCTCAGCAAAATCTGTTCCCTCTGCTTGGAATGTTCATCCTAATACCCTGCCCAGATCTTTGTGTGGTTGGTGCCTTCTTATCATTCATTTCTCAACTTAAGTATCACCTCTTCTGAATGGACTTGAGGACGCAGGGAGGGGGAAGGGTAAGCTGGGACAAAGTGAGAGAGTGGCATGGACATATATACACTACCAAATGTAAAACAGATAGCTAGTAGGAAGCAGCCGCATAGCACAGGGAGATCAGCTTGGTGCTTTGTGACCACCTAGAGGGGTGGGATAGGGAGGGTGGGAGGGAGACGCAAGAGGGAGGGGATATGGGGATATATGTATACATATAGCTGATTCATTTTGTTATACAGCAGAAACTAACACAACATTGTAAAGCAATTATACTCCAATAAAGATGTTTAAAAAAGAAAGAAAAAGAAAAGTTAAAATAGACAAAATTTTTAAATAGATATATATTTTTTAAATACATCACCTCTTCTAAGATGCCTTCCCTAACCACACTATGAAAAGAAAGCCTCCCTCTGTTATTCTCTCAGGCTTTGTTTATTCCCCTCACAATTTTATCACAACTTACCATTATTTTATTTGTTTGCTTACTTGTTGTTTACCTACCTCTGGAATATAAATTCCCTGAAGGCAGAGACCATGTTAGTCTTGTTCACCACACTATCCAGCGCCTAGTATATAAAAGGTGCTCAATAAGTACTTCTTAAGGACTTAGTTCTGACTGAGCTAAACACTTCTTATCTGTCTCCCCTGCCCTTCCCAAGCATCCTGAATTAGGTTTTCGTGATATTCCTTTCATGAAGTTATTACCATATGTGGTAGATATTAGTGTTATTCACCAAATATTGTTGATTCCTCCATCAAGGCATCTGCTAGGGTTGCACTTCCCCACCTCCTATAAAGGCAGCTATGGCCATGTGACTTACTTTGGCCAATGAAATATGAGCAGAAGTGATATGTGCCATTTCTAGTAGAAGCTTTAAGAGCCACAAAGCAAACCCCCATGTTCTTTTTCCCCTGCCCCAGTAATCATGAAAGCATGTATAAAAATGGAGCTCCATCAGCCTCAGTCCCTGATAAGCAGAGTGCCCAGCCAAACCTCCAAGGACATGCATCATGATAAAAAAAAAATAAACCTTTGGGGAAATTGATCAAGATGGCAGAGTAGTAGTACATGGAACTCACCTCCTTCCACAAACACATCAAAAACTACATCTGAGGTTTCCCTGGTGGCGCAGTGGTTGAGAGTCCACCTGCCGATGCAGGGGACACGGGTTCATGACCCGGTCCAGGCGGATCCCATGTGCCACGGAGCAGCTGGGCCCGTGAGCCATGGCCGCTGAGCCTGCGCATCTGGAGCCTGTGCTCCGCAAGGGAAGAGGCCACAACAGTGAGAGGCCTGCGTACCACACAAAATATATATATATACATCTGCATGTGGAACAATTCTCACTGAAAACTAACTAGAAATTGGCAGAAGGACTCCTGTACAACCAAGGCTGCAAGAAAAATCCACACATAATCGGGTAGGAAGAGAAGAAAAGTGATCAAGTTGGCACCTGTGCTCTGTCTGGAGGGGACTCAGAGGAAAAGGGAGATTACACGGGCAGAGACACGCCCTGGGGTGTGACTGGTTCGAGCCACAAATTGGGTGCCCCAGTCCTGTGGTCCTACATAGGGGAGATGAGCTCCCTTGGCTGGTTGGAGGGCCATAGGGACTACCAGAAGGGCTGTGGAAGGCTGGACTCCACTTGTGAGAAGCATAAACGTGCTAGCTTTCCCCCTGAAGCAGGGCAGACAGGGCAGATTAAAGACTGCTCTAGTGGCTGCCAGGGTACCTGTGACTGCCTCGGAACACACCCCAGCAAACACCCCAGTCCTGCTTACTTAACAGCACAGCACAGCACTGGATCTAGGACTGCAATGACCAAGGAAAAATCTCAGCTGTGGAACACAGAGGCGACTCAGTACTGGGGCAGCATCTGGGTGAGGAGGCAGCCGTCATTTTTGGCACATACTCAAGCAGAGCTAACAACATCCCAGAACACTGATGGTGGCCGGTCACCACAGTTCATGACCCATTATATGCCGAGAGTCCATGTGGGGCCCACCTGCCTTGTGGTTCAGCTCCAAAACAGGGCAGGGGTGCCAGAGGCTGGGGGGAGTGAGGCTGTGAGGGACAAAGGGGACTTGGACACAAGGCTGCACCTGAACAGACTGAGGGAAACAACTGCTGGCGCCTGTATAGGCAGCACATCAGAGACAGCTCGGAACTCTGTCTACAGCCAACATGAGTGGAGAGTCCACATGGGCCACCTTTGCTTCAGCACCACACACTCTGGGGCAAGGGTCACAGTGCTGGGAGAGGAGAAAGCACACACTTAAAGGAAACTGAGCCAGCTCGGGCCTGGCCCTCAGGACTGCTGCTCCAGCAGCTTGGGATCAGATTACACCCTGATAGGGTGGTGATGGCCACTGAGAAGAGGGGAAGTCCCACCTCACACCTAGATCCAGCTACAGCCCCTCCATCTTCAGCCGCATCCCCTACAAAGGTGATAGCTGCGAGCACACCCTGAAGAAAGACATGACTTATGTCCACATCAAATCCAGCTCTCCCACCAAAGGCACTGGGCACATGCAGTCTGCACAGGGATGCTCCCACCTAAGGACAAACCATCAAGACTACAATAGGTAACTGTTTCACCTAAATTCATTGGTCACAAGAATACCTATGTTGAAAAGAAACATGAGGACAAAATAGAAACTTTAAGATAATTGTATTGAGTTACTCAATTCAACTAAGTCACTGAATGTTTTCTGTGAGCCAGGTACTGTGCTAAGTGACATGACATATACAAAAATTAGAACCACTCCCCCCCCAGGAAGGTAGGGAAGATATTCACAAATATGGCTAACAAGATAGATTACTGTATAAATAACATATAAGTGACCATCAAGGGGGGAGTGGTAATTCTAACTGGGAAGGTGGTATTGGGGACTGGTCTACAAAGACTCGAGATAGACTATTGAAACAATAAAGAAAACTCTACTCAGTTGCACAAATAACTTCTGAAAGCTGGATATATGCAAGGTCTAGGCCTCATATTGTTCAGTAATACAAAGATTATTAAGAAAAAACTCTTGTCTTCCAAGGACAGTAACCAATGTAGCAATGAAGATGAGTATATAAATACCTAACATCAAGGCTCACACAAGCATCATGTGACATAGATAGTCAATTCAAATGAGGAAAAAAATCACATTCTGTTGGGACTACCTGGGAGGAATACAAAAAGGTGAGATTTGAGATGGGCCTTGCAAGATGGAAGGATTACAACAGAGATGGATGGAGGTAACACCATTCCAGGAAAAATAAATGGCTTGAGCAAAAAGGACTGAAGTGGAACACAGCTGAGCACAGGTTTGTAGAACATGGAGGAGTCCAATTTAGTTTGAAAGCAAAGGATAGAAATGGAAGTAGCAGATGAGGCTGAAAAAGACAGTTGAGTGCATAATCTGGAAAACCCTTAAGGTCAGGCTGAACGTTCCATTTTTTTTAAAAAAAAAAAGAAGTTCACAGAATGAGAAGCCACTTAACGTATCTGCACAGGAAATGGCATGATGGGTGCTTTGGTTTGGAATTATTCATCTGGAACTGCTATAGAATGAACTAAATGAAAAAGAGATAAACAGCTGGGGACCAGTTTTTGCTCAGGCAAAAAGAAAAGGGGGTTTGAAATGTGATGTGAGGGGGAAGGCAAGAGAAAGGTGGAGATAAATGCAAAAGACACTGCTGAAAATAAACCTTCCAGGCTTTGCCATTTATTGGATGTGAGGTTCCTGGGAGAAAGAAAGAGCAGCTGTCTAAAGTTTCAAATCTGGCCAACTCACAGGATTGGGGATGCCATGAACCAAAATAAGGAAGTCAGCAGGATGTGGGGAAAATGCATAGCTGAGTTTTGACTCAAAGTAAATGATGAGTAAATGTCAGCATAAATCAGAGCATTAAACCCCAGGTATAAATAAATCCTGTTGCATACCTTATATCGACAGGCATCGTGATTTGTTCTCTTCAAACAGCCCAATAAGAGTTACAGACAGTGCTACACCAAGAACTAGAGACCAAAGAAATAAGCCCTAATAAGATATTCAGTTGAGTTCTTATAAGATCAAGTTTGCAAATAATTCCACACATTTTCATAATGAAAAGGGCCAAGATAAGTTCCACATACAGCCAGTGGCGGGGGAGGCAGGTTAGTATTATGGTTCTTTCTTCCAGTTTTATTGAGATATAATTAATATTCAGCAGTGTAGAATTTTAAGGGGTACAGCATAATGATTTGACTTATACATCACAAAATGATAACCATAATAAGTTTAATGAATATTGATCATCTCATAGATATAGAAAATTAAAGAAATGGAAAAAAGTATTTTTCCTTGTGATAACTATTAGGATTTACTCTCTTAACTTTCATATGTAACAAACAGCCATGTTAACTATATTTCTCATTCAGTATATTACATCCCTAGTACTTACTAATCTTTTAACTGGAAGTTTGTACCTTTTGACTACCTTCATCTAATCCCCCCCCCCATCCCACCTCTGGTAGCCAAAAATCTGATCTCTTTTCTATGAGTTTGTTTGTTTGTTTTTGAAGTATAATTGACCTACAACACTATGTTAGTTCCTGTTACACAACATAGTGATTTTTCTATACATTTCAAAATAATCACCATGATAAGTCTAGTTACCATCTGTCACCAAACAAAGATATTCCAATTATGATTGACTATATTCCCTATGTTGTACATTTCACGCCTGTGACTCATTTATTTTGTAACAGGAAGTTTGTACCTCTTAACCTCCCTCGCCTACTTACCTCCTCTACCATCCTGCTCCCCTCTGGCTACCATCAGTTTGTTTTCTGTTTCTGTTTGGTTATGCTTGTTCAGCTCTTTTGTTTTTTTTAAATTTCACATGTAAGTGAAATCATATGGTATTTGCCTTTCTCTGCCTGACTTATTTCATTAAGTATAATTCCCTCTAGGTCCATCCATGTTGTCACAAATAGCAAGATTTCATTTTTTTTATGGCTAAGTAACACTCTATTGTATACATTTATCACATCTTCTTTTTCTTAATCCTTTTTCTTTTCTTTGCTTTTGGCCACAGCGTGCATCTTGTGGGATCTTAGTTCCCCAACCAGGGACTGAACCCCAGCCCTGAGCAGTGAAAGCATGGACTCCTAGCCACTGGACCACCAGGGAATTCCCTATCACATCTTTTTTATCCATCTGTCTATCACTGAGCACTCATGTTGCTTCCATATCTCGGCTACTGTAAATAATGTTGCAAGGAAAATAGGAGTGCATATATCTTTTCCAATTAGTGTTTTTTGTTTTCTTTGGGAAAAATACTCAGAAGTGTAATTGCTGGATAGTATGGTAGTTCATTTTCAATTTTCTGATGAATCTCCATATTCTTTTCTATAATTGCTGTAACAATTTACATTCCCACCAAAAGATCATGAGGGTTCTCTTTTCATCACATCCTTGCCAACATTTGATTTTTGTTTTCTTTTTGATGACAGCCATTCTAACAGGTGTGAGGTGATATCTCATTGTGCTTTTGATTTCCATTTCCCTGATAATTAGTGATGTTAAGCATATTTTCATGTGTTTGTTGAAGATATGTATGTCTTCTATGGGATAATGTCTATTCAATTCTTCTGCCCATTTTTAATTAGGTTGTTTGCTTTCTAATGTTGAGTTGCATGAGATTTTTGTATATTTTGGAAGTTAACCCATTATCAAATATATCATTTGAAAATATCTTCCCCCATTCAGTAGAGAGCCTTTTCATTTTCTTCATATTTTCTTTTGCTGTGAAAAAGCCTTTGAGTTTGATGTAGTCCCATGTGTTTATTTTTGCTTTTGTTGCCCTTACCTGAGGACACAGATCATAAGAAGTATGGGTAAAACTGATTTTAAAAAATTGACTGCCTATGCCTCCTTCTAGGAGTTTTATGATTTGATTTATTACATTTAAGTTTTTGATCCATTTTGAGTTTATTTTTGTATATGGTGTAAGATAGTGTTTGAGATCCATTCCTTTGCATGTAGCTGTCCAGTTTTCCCAAAACCACTTATTGAAGAGGCTGTCTTTTCCCAACTGTATATTATTGCTTACATTGTTATAGATTAATTGCCCACATACGTGTGGGTTCATTTCTGGGTTCTCTATTCTGTTCCATTGATCTATGTCTCTGTGTTTGTGCCAGTACAGTACTGTTCTGATTATATAGATTTGTAATGTAGTTTGAAATCTGGGATATCTTCAGCTTTGCTCTTTTTTTCTCAAGATGATTTTGATTATTTGCAGTTTTTGTGTTTCCATACAAATTTTAGAATTATTTTCTCTAGTTCTGTTAAAATTGTCATTGGTATTTTGATAGGGATTGCACTGAATCTGTAATTGTGTTGGGTAGTATAGTCATTTTAACATTAATTCTTACAATCCATGGGCACATCATTTCTTTCCATCTGTGTCCCCTTCAATTTCTTTCATCAGTGTCTTACAGTAATCCATGTATGGGTCTTTTACCTCCTTCGTTAGACTTATTCCTAGGTATTTTATTCTTTTCAATGCAATTGTAAATTATAATTTTTTCTTAATTTCTTTTTCTGATACTTCATTGTTAGTGCATAGAAACTAACAGATTTCTGTATATTAATTTTGTATCCTGCAACTTTACCAAATTGACTGATGACTTCTAGAAGTTTTTTGATGGCATCTTTGGGATTTTCTATATATAGTATAGTATCATCTGCAGATAGTGAGTTTTATTTCTTCCTTTCCAATTTGGATTCCTTTTCTTTCTTTTTCTTGTCTGACTGCTGTGTCTGATTGCTAGGACCTCCAATACTATGTTGAATAAAAGTGGCTAGATAGGGTATCCTTGTCTTGTTCTTGATCTTAGAGGAAATGTTTTCAGCTTTTCATAGTTGAGTATGTTAGCTGTGGGCTTGTAATATATGGCTTTTATTATGTTGAGATATGTTCCTTGTATACTGACTTTGTGAGAGGTTTTGTCCTAAGTGGATGTCAAATTGTCTCAAAAATTTTTTCTGCATCTATTGAGATGATCGTATGATTTTTATTCTTCAACTTGTTGATGTGGTGTATCACTTTGACTGATTTGCAGCTATTGAACCATCCTTGCATCCCTGGGATAAATCCCACTTGATTATGGTGTATGATCCCTTTAATGTATTGTTGAATTTGGTTTGCTAGTATTTTGTTAAAGATTTTTGCCTCTATGTTCATTAGTGATATTGGTCTGTAAATTTCTTTTTGTGATATCTTTCTCTGGTTTTGGTATTAGGGTAATGCTGGCCTCACAGAATGAGTTCAAAAGCAATTACTTCCTCTGCAGTTTTTTGAAATAATTTGAGAAATATGGGTGCTAACTTCTCTGAATTCACTTGTGAAGTCATCAAGTTCTCAACGTTTGTTCTGGGGAGTTGTTTTATTACTGATTCAATTTCACACTGGTAATTAGTGTGTTCATATTTTCTATTACTTCCTGGTTCAGTCTTAGGAAATCATACATTTCTAGGAATTTGTTCATTTCTTCTACATTGTCCATTTGATTGGCATATAATTATTCATAGTAATCCCACGATCATTTGTATTTCTGTTGTGTCAGTTGTAACTTCACCTATTTCATTTCTGATTTTATGATTTGTGCCCACTCTTTTTTTCCTTTATGAGTCTGTCTAAATATTTTTAATTTTATCTTTCAAAGAGCAAGCTTTTAGCTTTATTCATCTTTACTACTGTTTTCTTTAGTATGTATTTAATTTGTTTCTGCTGTGATCTTATTATTGATTTCCTTCTACTAACTTTGGGTTTTGTTTGTTCTTCTTTTTCTAGTTCCTTTAGATGTAAGTTTAGGTTGTGTATTTGAAATTTTTCTTGTTTTCTGAGTTAGGCATCCATCATCATAAACTGCCCTCTCAGAGCTGTTTTTACTGCATCCATTAGATGTTGAATCATTGTGTTTTCATTTTCATTTGTCTCCAGGTATTTTTTATTTCTTCTTTGATTTCTTCAGTGACCTATTGGATGTTTAATAGCATATTGTTTACCCTCCACATGTTTGTGTTTTTGGAATTTTTTTACTTAAATTGATTTCTGGTCTCATAATGTGGTCAGAAAAGATGCTTAATATGATTTCAATCTCTTAAATTTATTGAGCCTTGTTCTGTGGCCTAGCATGTGATCTATTCTTGAGAAACTTCAATGTGCAGTTGAAAAGAATGTGTATTCTGCTGCTTTGCGATGGAATGTTTTATACATATATATAAAAAGTCCATCTCACCTAGTGTGTCATTTAAGGCCAGTATTTCCTAATTGATTTTCTGTCTCAATTATCTGTCCATTGATGTAAATGGGGTGTTAAAGCCCCCTACTACTATTGTGTTACTGTCAGTTTTTCCCTTTATGTCTGCTAATATTTGCTTTATGCATTTACGTGCTCCTACATTGGGTGTATATATATTTACAATTGTTATATATTCTTGGATTGATCCTTTTATCGTTATGTAATGACCCTCTTTGTCTCTTGCTACAGTCTTTGTTTTAAAGCCTATATTGTCTTACAAAAATCCAACAGCACATTAAAAGGATCATACACCATGATCAAGTGGGGTCTATTCCAGGAATGCAAGGATTCTTCAATATATGCAAATCAATCAACATGATACACCATATCAACAAACTGGAGGAGAAAAACCATATGATCATCTCAATAGATGCAGAGAAAGCTTTTGACAAAATTCAACACCCATTTATGATAAAAACCCTGCAGAAAGAAGGCATGGAGGGAACGTTCCTCAACATAATAAAGGCCATATATGACAAACCCACAGCCAGCATTGTTCTCAATGGTGAAAAACTGAAACCATTTCCACTAAGATCAGGAACAAGACAAGGTTGCCCACTCTCACCACTCTTATTCAACATAGTTTTGGAAGTTCTAGCCACAGCAATCAGAGAGGAAAAAGAAATAAAAGGAATCCAAATAGGAAAAGAAGAAGTAAAGCTGTCACTGTTTGCAGATGACATGATACTATACATAGAGAACACTAAGGATGCTACCAGAAAACTACTAGAACTAATCAATGAATTTGGTAAAGTAGCAGGATACAAAATTAATGCACAGAAATCTCTAGCATTCTTATACACTAATGATGAAAAATCTGAGAATGAAATTAAGAAAACACTCCCATTTACCATTGCAACAAAAAGAATAAAATATCTAGGAATAAACCTAAGAGACAAAACCTAAGAGACAAAAGACTTGTATGCAGAAAACTATAAGACACTGATGAAAGAAATTAAAGATGATACAAATAGGTAGAGAGATATACCATATTCTTGGATTGGAAGAATCAAAATTGTGAAAATGACTCTACGACCCAAAGCAATCTACAGATTCAATGCAATCCCTATCAAATTACCACTGGCATTTTTTACAGAACTAGAACAAAAAAATTCACAATTTGTATGGAAACTCAAAAGACCCCGAATAGCCAAAGCAATCTTGAGAACGAAAAATGGAGCTGGCGGAATCAGGCTCCCTGACTTCAGACTATACTACAAGGCTACAGTAATCAAGACAGTATGGTACTGGCAGAAAAACAGAAACATAGATCAATGGAACAGGATAGAAAGCCCAGAGAGAAACCCACACACATATGGTCACCTTATCTTTGATAAAGGAGGGAAGGATATACAGTGGAGAAAAGACAGCCTCTTCAATAAGTGGTGCTGGGAAAACTGGACAGCTACCTGTAAAAGTATGAAATTAGAACACTCCCTAACACCACACACAAAAATAAACTCAAAATGGGTTAAAGACCTAAATGTAAGGCCAGACACTCTCAAACTCTTAGAGGAAAACATAGGCAGAACACCCTATGACATAAATCACAGCAAGATCCTTTTTGACCCATCTCCTAGAGAAATGGAAACAAAAATAAACAAATGGGATCTAATGAAACTTAAAAGCTTTTGCACAGCAAAGGATACCATAAACAAGACCAAAAGACAACCCTCAGAATGGGAGAAAATAGTTACAAATGAAGCAACTGACAAAGGATTAATTTCCAAAATTTATAAGCAACTCAGGCAGCTCAATAACAAAAAAACAAACAACCCAATCCAAAAATGGGCAGAAGACCTAAATAGACATTTCTCCAAAGAAGATATACAGATTGCCAACAAACACATGAAAGAATGCTCAACATCATTAATCATGAGAGAAATGCAAATCAAAACTACAATGAGATATCATCTCACACCGGTCAGATTGGCCATCATCAAAAACTCTAGAAACAATAAATGCTGGAGAGGGTGTGGAGAAAAGGGAACACTCTTGCACTGCTGGTGGGAATGTAAATTGATACAGCCACTATGGAGAACAGTATGGAGGTTCCTTAAAAAACTAAAAATAGAACTACCATATGACCCCACAATCCCACTACTAGGCATATACCCTGAGAAAAACATAATTCAAAAAGAGTCATGTAAAAAAAAAAAAAAAAAAAAGAGTCATGTACCAAAATGTTTATTGCAGCTCTATTTACGATAGCCAGGACATGGAAGCAACCTAAGTGTCCATCAGCAGATGAATGAATAAAGAAGATGTGGCACATATATTCAATGGAATATTACTCAGCCATAAAAAGAAATGAAACTGAGTTATTTGTAATGAGGTGGATAGACCTGGAGTCTGTCATACAGAGTGAAGTAAGTCAGAAGGAGAAAAACAAATACCATATGCTAACACATATATATGGAATCTAAGAAAAAAAAAATGTCATGAAGAGATTAATGGTAGTGGGAAAAAAACACAGACCTACTAGAGCATGGACTTGAGGATATGGGGAGGGGGAAGGGTGGGTGTGACGAAGTGAGAGAGTGGCAGGGACATATACACACTACCAAATGTAAACTAGATAGCTAGTGGGAAGCTGCCGCATAGCACAGGGTGTTCACCTCTGTGCTTTGTGACCACCTAGAGGGGTGGGATAAGGAGGGTGGGAGGGAGGGTGATGCAAGAGGGAAGAGATATGGGAACATATGTATATGTATAACTGATTCACTTTGTCGTAAAGGAGAAACTAACACACTATTGTAAAACAGTTATACTCAAATAAAGATGTTAAAAAAAAAGGAAGTAAATTCTGGTACATCCTTTAACATAAATGAACCTCAAATACATTATGCTAAGTGAAATAAGCCCAGTCACAAAAGGACAAATATTATAAAATTCCACTTATATGAGGAACCTTGAATAGGCAAATTCATAGACACCAAAGTAGAATAGAGGTTACTAGGGGCTAAGAGGAGGGGAGATTGGGGAGTTAGTGTTTGATGGGTACAGTATTTCTGACTGGGGTGATGAAAATTTCCTGGAGATGGAAAGAAGTGACGGTTGTATGATATTATAAATGTTCATAATGTTGCCAAATTGTATATTTTTAAATGGTTAAAGTTGTAAATTTTGTTATGTGTATTTTACCACAGTAAAAACTGTCATGAAAAAATAAATGAAGTAAATCATGTGTAAATAAATAAATAAATAAATAAATAAATAATAAATAAAGTCTATTTTGTCTTACATAAGTATTGCTGCCCCAACATTCTTTTGGTTTCCACTTGCATGGAATGTCTTTTTTCCATCTTTTTACTTCAGTCTATGTGTGTCTCTGGCTCTGAAGTGAGTCTCTTGTAGGCAGCACATAGATGGGTCTTGCTTTTGTATCCATGCAGCCACTCTATGTCTTTTGATTATTGCATTTAGTCTATTTACATTTAAAGTAATTATTGATAGGTATGTACTTATTGTCATTTTGTTACTTGTTTGGGGGTTGCTTTTGTACTTCTTTTTTGTTCCTCTCTTCTTCTATTGCACTCTTCCCTTGTGATTTCATGACTATCTTTAGTGTTATGTTTAAAATCCTTACTCTTTTGTGTGTGTGTATCTATTATACTTTTTTGGTTTGTGGTCACCGTGAGGTTTACATATACCAATCTGTATGTATATGTGATTATTTTAAGTTGCTGATCTCTTAAGTTCAAATGCATTCTTACTGCCCCCCAACCATTTTTAATGTTTTTGACATCATATTTCACATCTTTTTGTTTTAACTTAACTACTTATTGTGTATATAGATGACTTTACCACTTTTGTCTTTTAACCTTCCTTCTAGCTTTACAAGTGGTTGATGTCCTACCTTTACTGTATATTTGCCTTTACCAAGAAGATTTTTCCTTTCATAATTTTCATATTTCTCATCATGGTCTGTTCATTTCTGCTTAGAGAAATTTCTTTAACATTTCTTATAAAGCTGGTTTTGTGGTACTGACCTTTTAAAATTTTTGCTTGCCTGTAAAACTCTTGATCTCTCCTTCAAATGTGAATGTAAACTTTGCCGGGTACATATTCTTGGTTGTAGGTTTGTTTCCTCTCATCACTTTACATATATCATAGCACTCCCTTCTGAATATGGCCAGTAGTTTTTAAACTTTGGAAATTGATTGAACACTATAGACTTGCTCCCTGAGAAAAACATACATTAGCACATACTCACACATTAAAATATAAAATTGGGGGATTTCCACAAAATTCTAAAGATTCAACATTTTTATAGCCTGCGTAGAAAAATGACAGTTTCCTAGAAGATAGAACTTGAACAGGCCAGCATGAAGTGGGTGAGGTGGAAAGATGATGAAGAAAACAAAGTCTAGGAAAGAGAATTAAGATACAATCCAACCTGCCAACTGTTCCTGCGTGCCAAATAGGAAAAGGAGCACAGCACCAAATGTTTCAAGTTTGCAGACTCCAGTAGGACACTTTATTCAGGAATCTATGACTCAGAGGTCTTATCTTAGAAGCTTTCACACCACTGCCTCAGAGCCCAGATACAGAACCAGTGTCAAATGCCTTTAACCTTAGCACTATAGGTTACTGAGATGATCCTTATAGAAGGAGAAAAAGGCACCAAATAAAATGAAAACCAAATCTAAAAAACTCACATCAGGGAGACACAACTCCTCATAGGAAGCATTCCCAGAGAGAAGGATAGTGTTTATTATTACAATTGAAATATAAAAATCATTTGCTTTTTTTTTCAAACTGTCACTCTTCCCTACAGATCAGCAATCATTTTGCGTGAGTGCAGATGTAAAATATTTTTGGAGGAATTGATGTTGAAATGATATCTGCTTTAAATCTGCAGAAATCTAAGGGGAGACTCAGTGCTCAGCAGCTAAATCAAAGACCAATTGTGCCTTTCAACTCTAAAAAAGAAAAACTCCCCATTGATGAAAGAGCTATGCCAATTGGCTGCTTCCTTATATATGCCCTGTATGCAATCCCAGGCTCAAGAGCACAAGGCAAAGGAGCAGTGATGAATCTCAACTGAGGCAGCATTCTGGCCTCTACAAAGTCAGGAACTGTACCAGACACAATGCCTGATGGGTGGGGCATTTCTTTTTTTTTTTTTTTTTTTTTTGTGGTACGCGAGCCTCTCACTGTTGTGGCCTCTCCCGTTGCGGAGCGCAGGCTCAGCGGCCATGGCTCACGGGCCCAGCCACTCCGCAGCATGTGGGATCTTCCCGGACCGGGGCATGAACCCGTGTTCCCTGCATTGGCAGGCAGATTCTCAACCACTGCGCCACCAGGGAAGCCCCCGGGGCATTCCTGAGCAAAGGGTACAGCTGTGCCACATAGGATCAAGGAAAATTCTGAAAGGGAAGTGCCATAATCACATCTCAACATCACTGGAGGGATGGCACAAGCAGGGGACTAATAAGGAGGAAATGAGATACTGAATGTAGAGTCAGAAGCCCTGGATTTAAGTCTCAGCTCCACCACTGGGTAACTGTGTATATTTAAGTCATTTCGATTCTTTATCTGTACAACAGGGTTAATGACAACAAGCCTACCTATTTCAGAGAATTGGTATGAGATGCAAACATGATCATAAAAGTAATACATATTATTTACTTTGAAATAATAAAGTTGTACATAAATGAATAGTATTTGCTTATCCACCATCTATCCCCCTATTGCACTCATTACAGTCTCTGAGAGTCTTTTCTTTCTTCTCTCTATTGGCACAGCCACACTCCTACATTATAGCTGAGATCAGAACTGTACATGCCTGGGATTTCCTAGATGTCAGCAGAAGAGTTGGGAGGGGCCCAAATCCCGACCTTGTTGAAAGCAGAGGTTGCTGTAGAATAACTGATCTCTATCTTCATCAGATCTCTATCTTCATCAGATCTTCATCAGATGGTAGGTGAGGTTTCACAGAGGATGCAAGCAACCTGAGGTGAGTACATGAGTGCAAAGGAAAGAGTGTCCACATTCTCCCATCTTTGTCCTTTAATTCATTTTATGTACGTCTTTCATCCAAGAAATTTTCCCTAAACTTTTAGGATACAATGGGCTAAGGGAAGCAACAAAATATTATATAAAGAATAATAATCCAGTGATAAATAAATAAATGCAATTCATAATCCTGGACTGGGTCCTGGACCAGAAACCAAATAGCCATAAAGGACATTATTAGTACAATTAGAGAATTTGAGTATGGACTTTAGATTAGATAACAGTATTATATCAGTGTTAAATATCCTAATTTTATTAAGTATACTGTGGGTATGTAATAAATGTCCTTGTTATTAGGAAATACATGCTGAAGGGTTCAAGGGAAAGGGTCATGATGCATGCAACTTACTCTCAAATGGTTCAGAAAAAATAATAATATGAAAATATTCAGAGATAGAATTAGCAACATGTTAACAATCAGTGAATCTGAGTGAATGATATACTGAAGTTCTTGTCTTATTTTGAAACTTCCCTGTAAGTTTGAAAATAATTCAAAATAAACTATTTTTTAAAATACTTAATGGCCCAGAAATCAGTAGACCTGGATTCTAGCCATCATGTGACCCTTGGGTAATTCACATGGCATCTTTCCATTCAATTTCCTCAGATGGTAAAATGAGAGTAATGATGCCTATAAGCCCTACTTCCTTTCCAGAAGTGTTCTAAAATACAAAGCATAAAGATGGTACACATGTGGAAGACTTGGGAAAAATAAATGCTATAGAGTCAAAAGACAAGATTTAAATCCAGTGCTTTACCACTTATATGATCAGATTGCTTTGATCTTATAAGCCTCAGTATTCCCATTTGTAAAATGGGAGTAACAATATGTACCTCAGTGGATTGCTGTGGAGGTAAAATGACACTATGCCTATAGGAAAGCCCTATACAATTTATAGAGTTTGGTATCATACCATTAGAGATAAGAACCATGTGTTCCTCTATAAATGATGCTATAAATTTGGCATAGCAATACCTTGTCAATGTCCTCTACCTATACATTAGGTAAAATGATACAAAACTATCCAACTGAGAGAAATAAAAATACTTTTATAATATAATTGTTAATAAAATATTAGTACAGTGATATGCTATTTATTCCACATTATGAGATAATAAACCATTAAAGAAAATTAATTTTCAACTTAAATAAAGCTTACCCTTTTAAGCACTGAGAATCTTTATTTTAACCACTTTAATGGAAAGCTAACATTTAATACTCTCCTACCTTCTTAAATGACTTTTAGATAACTCAATTTCATCAAATGACACCATCAATTAATCTGAGTTTGCCATATACTTATTGAATGTTCAGGTATGTAGAACTACTGACTCCTACACAAAATGGGCCCAAAGCACAATGCTTTATAGACTTTATATCTGTTTTTCAGGTATTTCCAGTTTCCTCCCTAACTTCACTTCAATTGCCAGTCATTTTTCATATCAAAGTTCTATTTCTAGACTTCTTCCCACTTTGCCTTCACATCACTAGTTTCTGCTTCTAAATTTCTCAGGGGTAGGAAACCACATCCTCTACCATGGAGTAGAGTGCCAACTGAAAACCACTTTAGCTATTTGAGACCTTTTTGGGCTAACCTCTGTAGAGTCCCAGTTATATTCTGGATGCTGAGGTTAGAGAAATGACCTTCAAGTGCATAGTACTATTACTGTAATGAGGCAATGAGCAGTGTTATGCATAATAAATTTGTTATTCTAATTAGCAACTGGTCCATGGGCTTATAAATAAGAATAAATTAAGCCAGGAAAGCAAAATTATTTGATACACCCTACAGTATTTAAGTCTCAATTAATCAACATTTCCTACAAGCATACAGCACTTAATAAGAAAATACTTTAACTTCTATGATCTCACTTGATTCTCAGAATAATCTTGAGGGGTGAACAGTGCAAGTGTTCTAAATCCTGTTCCACATATAAGGAAACTGAGGCTCTAAAAGATTAGCTGTACCTAAAATCTGGTTAGCAAAGATTTGGGACTTGAATCCCAGTTCTAGGAATCACAGGGCAGTGTTCATGCTGACTTTTATAAATGCACTGGAGCATCTCTGTAAGTGCAGTATCTCTGAAGAACATTTTATCAGCTACAGTCCTGGAGGGGAGGAGGTATGGACTCTTTCCCCCAAAATACAAGCCAAACAAAATGGTGATCATCACCAGGCAGAGGATTATAAACTTTGCAGACCAAAATCTCTTCTCTAGGCTTTGGCAATGAGCTGGAATGCTAAGGACAATGTTCAGAATGTCATATGAGAGCTGGAGAGGATCCAGAAAGAGGACAAAAAACTGGCCAAGCAACTAATATGTTTTAACATGAGGTGCTAATAGAAAAATTACAATTCTTTTGTCTGAAAAGATATGGGCTGATGGCTGAAAATAGAAATCTTTAGAGTCACACAAGGTAAGGAAATGTTAATACCTGCTTCTTAGCAAGTCTAAAAACCCAAAAGTTAAGGAGGTATCCTCTTGAAGTTTCAAATAATCAATTGATGGACTAATTAAAGAATGTCATATCAATATTTTCATGTGGTAGACTTAGGGAACTCTTTACTCCAAGTTATGTGAAATGCAATTATAAGAAAAAATTAATATGGGATCAAGACATAGAGAAATTAGATTTTTTTAGTATCTAACAACTGTGAGGTGATGCCATTCCTCCCATAAACCATCTCTTAATACCCAAAACAAATGTCCAATGTCCAGAAACCTCTGGCTGAACAGATCATGGGTCTGAATCAAAGTGGTGTTACTAATGCTTTTATGACTCAGTTCATGAAAATATTATGGATCCTGAAGAAAAAACTTAAATTATTTATCAGGTTCCTCAAAAAAATAAAATTAGAATTACCATATAATTCTGAAATCCCACTTTTGGGTATATAACCAAAAGAACTGAAAGTGGCATCTCAAAGAGATATCTGTATATCTATGTTCATAGCATTATTCACAATAGTCAAATGGTGGTAGCAAGCTAAAGGAGTTCATCACCACTAAACTGGCCTTACAAGAAATTTTAAAGGAACTTCTTTAAGAGGAAAAAAAGGGTGCTAATTACTAACAAGAAAATATATGAAAATATAAATCTCTCTGGTAAAGATAAACATGGTCATGGTAGTGGATTAATCATTTATAAAGCCAGTATGAAGCTTAAAGGACAAAAGTAGTAAAAATATCAATAACTATAAGTACAATAAATAGTTAAAGGATACACAAGATAAAAAGATGTAAAATGTGACATCACAAACACAAAATGTTAGGGGAGTAAACATGTAGTTTTAGAATGTGTTCAAACTTAATGTTATCAACTTAAAACAGACTATTATAAAAACAGATTGTTCTATGAAAGCTTCCTGATAACCACAAAGCAAAAACCTATAGTATATACAAAAAAAAAAAAAGAGAAAGGCATCTAAGCATACCACTAAAGAAAGTCATCAAACCACAAAGGAAGGGAGCAAGAAAAGAACAAAATAAAAGAAAGGAACTACAAAATAGCCAGGAAACAATATACAAAATGGTAATAAGTACATACAGATCAATAATTAATTTAAGTATAAATGAACTAAACCCTTCAATCAAGAGACAGAGTGGCTGAATAGATACAAAAAACACAACCCATCTATATGCTGCTTACAAAAGACTCACTTCAGATGTAAGGACATACACAGACTGAAGTAAAGGGATGGGAAAAAGATATTCCATGAAAATGGAAACCAAAAGAAAGTTGGGGTCATGATACATATATCAGACAAAATAGACTTCAGAACAAAGACTGTAACAAGAGACAAGGAGGGACATTAGATAATGATAAAAGCATAAATCCAAGAAGGAAATACAACAATTGTAATTATATATGCACCCAACATAGGAGCACCTAAATATATAAAACAAATATTAACAGACCTAAAGGGAGAAACAGACAATAAAACAATAATAGTAGGGGACTTTAATACCCCACTTACATCAATGGGTAGATCATCCAGGTAGAAAATCTATAAGGAAACATTGGCCTTAAACACCACATTAACCAGATGGACTTAAGAGATGTGTACAGGACATTCCATCCAAAAACAGCAGAATACAAATTCTTTTCAAATGCACATCCAAGACAGATCACATGCTAAGCCACAAAACAAGTCTCAATAAAATTTTAAAAGAGTAAAATCTTACCAAGCATCTTTTCCAACCACAACAGTATGAAACTAGATATTAATTATAAGAAGAGAAATTGAAAAAATACAAACATGCAGAGCTAAACAAAATGCTAATAAACAACCAATGTGTCAACAAGGAAACCAAAAAATACCTTGAGAGTAGTGAAAATGGAAATACAATATATGAAATTTTATGGGATACAACAAAAGCAGTTCTAAGAAGGAAGTTCATAGAGATACATGCCTACCTCAAGAAGTAAGAAAAAATCTCAAATAAACGGCCTAACTTTACACCTCAAGGAATTAGAAAAAGAACAAGCAAAGCCCAAAGTCAGTAGAAGAAAGGAAATAACAAAGAACAGAGTGGAAATAAATGAAATACATACTAAAAAGACAAAAGAAAATATCAATGAAACTGAGACCTGAAAAGATAAAAAAAATTGACAAAACTTTGTCTAGGACTCACCAAGAAAAAAAGAGAGGGCTCAAATAAATAAAATCAGAAATGAAAAAGGAGACATTAAAATGGACACCACAGACATACACAGATCATAAGAGGCTACTATAAACAATTATATGCCAAAAAATTGGACAACCCAAAAGAAGTGTCTTAAGTTCCTAGACACAGAGGGCCTTCCAAGATTGAATCTTGAAGAAACAGAAAATCTAAATAGATTGATTACTAGTAAGGAGATTGAATCAGCAATCAAAAACCTCCCAGCAACAAAAGTGCAGGACTAAATGGCTTCACTGGTAAATCCTACCCAACATCTAAAAAAGAAACAATACCAGTCCTTCTCAAACTCTTCCAAAATACTGAAGAGAAGGGAACACTTCCAAACTCATTTTATGAGGCCAGCATTACCCTGATACCAAAACCAGACTAGGACACCACAGGCAAATTACTACAAGAAAATTATAGGCCAATATCCCTAATGAACATAGATGCAAAAATCCTCAACAAAATATTAGCAAAATGAATTCAACAAGATATTAAAAGGATCACACACCATAATCAAGTCAGATTTATTCCAGGGATGTAAGGATGGCTCAACACCTGCAAATCAATGAACCTGGTATAACACATTAATAGAATAAAGGATAAAAATCATATGATCCTATTGATAGATGCATAATAAAGCATTTGACAAAATTTAATACCCTTTCATGATAAATGCTCTTAACAAATTTGGTATAGAAGAAACATATCTCAACATAATAAAGGCCATATATGACAAACCTACAGGAAACATCATACTCAATGGTGAAAAGCTGAAGAAAGTATTTCCTCTAAAATCAAAAATAAGGCAAGGATGACCACCCTCGCCACTTTTATTCAACATAGTATTGGAAGTCCTATCAATCAGACACAGCAGTCAGACAAGAAAAAGAAAAGGAATCCAAACTGGAAAGGAAGAAGTAAAACTGTCTCTGTTTGCAGATGACACCATACCTTACATAGAAAATCCTAAATATACCACAAAAAAAACTACTAGAACTCATCAACGAACTCGGTAAAGCTGCAGCATACAAAATTAATATACAGAAATCTATTGAATTTCTATATACTAACAACAAATTATCAGAAAGAGAAATTAAGAAATCAATCCCATTTATAACTGCATCAAAAAGAATAAAATACCGAGGAATAAATTTAACCAAGGAGGTGATGTTTGGAAACATTTAAATAATAGTACAAAGCAGAAATATATAAATTAGATTATGTCACAATTCTTTTTTACTGTTTCTAATTCTTTACATAAAAAGAATAAGTTTGTATAAACAACAAGGACCTACTGTATAGCAGAGGGAACTACATTAAATGTCTTGTAATAACCAATAATGGAAAAGAATCTGAAAATGAATACATACTTATATGTATAACTGAATCACCTTGCTGTACACCTGAAGAAACACTGTAAATCAACTATACTTCAAGAAAAAAAATTTAACCAAGGAGGTAAAAGTCCTGTACTCTGAAAACTATAAGACATTGATGAAAGAAATTAAAGAAGATACAAAGAAATGGAAATATATCCCATGTGCAGGGACTGGAAGGATTAATATTGTTAATATGTCCATACTACCCAAAGCAATCTACAGATTCAATGTGATCCCTATCAAAATACTAATAGCATTTTTCAAAGAACTGGAATAAATAATCCTAAAATTCGTGTGGAACCACAAAAGAAAACTTGAATAGCCAAAGTTGTCTTGAGAAAGAAGAACAAAACTGGAGGAATCACTTCAAACTGTACTACAAAGTTATAATAATGAAAACACTATGGTACTGTCACAAAAACAGACACATAGACCAGTGGAACAGAATAGAGAGCCCCAAATTACACCCACACACATATGGTCAATCTATGACAAAGGAGACAAGAATATACAATGGTGAAAGGCAGTCTCTTCAATAAATGGTGTTGGGAAAAATGGACAGCTACATGCAAAAGAATGAATCTGGACCACTATCTTACACCAAATAAAAATAAATTTACACAAAATAAAACTTTACAAAAATAAACTCTAAATGGATTAAAAACTTAAGACCTGAGACCATAAAACTAGAAGAAAGCATGGGCAGCTTTGTTACATCATTCTTAGCAATATTTTTTTAGATCTGTCTCCTCAAGCAAGGGCAACAAAAACAAAAATAAACACATGGGACTACATCAAACTAAAAGGCTTTTCCACAGTGAAGGAAACAACAAAATGAAAAGGCCATCTAGTGAATGAGAGAAGATATCTGAAAACAATAACCTGATAAGGGGTTAATATCCAAAATAAACAAAAAACTCATACAACTCAACATCAAAACTACAAACAACACAATTTTAAAATGTGCAGAGGACCTGAAAAGACATTTTTCCAAAGAAGACATACAGATTGCCAACAGACACATGTAAAGATGCTCAACATCACTAATCATCAGAGAAATGCAATTCAACACCACAATGAGATATCATCTCACACCTGTCAGAATGGCTACTGTCAAAAAGGCAACAAATAAGTATTGGCGAGGATGTGGAGAAAAAGGAACCCTCATGCACTTTTGGTGGCAATGTAAATTGGTGCAGTCACTGTGGAAAATAATATGAAGGGTCCTCAAAAAATTAAAAATGCACTACCATACTATACATAAATTTCACTTCTCAGTATTTTTCCAAATAAAACCAGAACACTGATTTCAAAAGCTATATGCACCCCTATGTTTATCGCAGCATTATGTACAATAGCCAAGATGTTGAAGCAACCTAAGTGCCTATCAACAGACAAATGGATAAAGAAGATGTGTAATATATATACAGTGGAGTATTACTCACTCATAAAAATGAATGAAATCTCGCCATCTGCAACAACATGGATGGACCTAGAGTGTAGTATACTAAGTGGAATATGTTAGACAGAGAAAGACAAATGCTATATGATTTCACCTATATGTGGAATCTAAAAAACAAAACTAATGAACAAACATAATAAAACAAAACAAAAGACTAATAGATACATGGAACAAACTGGTAGTTGACAGAGGAGAGTGGGGTGGAGGGATGAATGAAATAGGTTAGGGAAATTAAGAAGCAGAAACTTCCACTTATAAAATAAATAAGTCACAGAGATGTAATTAATGTATGGCATAGGGAATATAGTCAATAACATTGTGATAACTTTCTATGGTCACAGATGGCAACTAGACTTACTGTGGTGATGATTTTGTAATGTGTAAAAATATCGAATCACTGTGCTATATACCTGAAACTAATATAATATTGTAATTTAATTATACTTCAATTAAAAAAGAAAGGGAATTCTGATCCATGTTACAACATGGATAAACCTTAAAGACATTGTGCTAAGTGAAATAAGCCAGTCACAAAAAGACAAATACTGTGTAAGTCCATAATATGAAGTACCTGGAATAGTCAAATTCATAGAGACAGAAAGTAGAATGGTGGTTGCCAGAGGCTGAGGCAATGAGGAATGGGAGTTACTATTTAACAGGTATAGACCTTCAGTTTTGGAAGAGTTTTGCAAAGAGTTCTGGAGATGGATGGTGGTGATGGTCGCACAACAATGTGAATTTATTTAATACCACGGAACTGTATCCTTAAAATGGTTACAATGGTAAATTTTACGTTCTATATATTTTACCACAATTAAAAATAATTTTTAAATTATTTTTCAGACTCTATTAAACATACCTCTTTCCTGACTTCATAAGGAGTATTGATAAGCAGAAGGAAATTTTATAAACAGAGAAGAACCTGTCTAAAACAGTACATAGAAAGAAAGATAATAAGCCCATCTCAGCTGTGCACTTGGGACCTGAAAAGGGGAGAAAACAACTAAGCAACTAAAGCTGGCTTTTCACGTGGAAGTGTTTATTTTTTGTCTAGTATTAATTTTAAAAGCATTTCTTCATTTATACAAGTTCCAGAAGCATTCTAAAGGTAGTCCAGATGTCATATCAGGAATCAAAATACCTGGGCTCTATTCCCTCCTTGGCCAAAGCTCCCTACAATCATAAAGAGCTGTTGCAGTGACTCAACGCCAGACAGGAAGCAAAAGGAAAGGAAAGACAAACAAGCCAAACAGCCTGCCATTAAATGTGAAATTATTCCTCTCCAACTTATTTAAGCCCAGTGTGTAATAGACCTTGTTTACGTATTTCTTCTGGGGTTTCTAAATTACTTCTGCAACAACTGGGGCATAGTGAGAAGTTCAAACAGAGGCCAGCTTTCTAGAGACAGAGGATATCTGTATAGTCAGAGAGAGATTTCTACACTCAGCTCCACTAATGTACATTAGCCTTGCCCCGTGACTTTCTCTATCAGAATAATGAACTTTGTTAATCAATGAGAAGTCCCTGGGGAATGTAATCAGATTCAAAGATTCAGACTGTAGAAGGAGATATACTCTCTATACCCACATCCACACAACACTGTTAGTTTGATCTTCTTCCAAGCCAACACCATCTGCCCATAAAATTTATGCCATGGCCACCCATCCTTCCCCACACCCCAACCCAAACCCCGTTGTTCAGCTTCAGCTCTGATGAAACAGACAAAAAGAAGAGTCCTCCCTATTTGTTGTAATTTCAACAACTATTGAAATCCTAGATAAAACATTTGAATTGCCATATGGCACTCTCACTGCATTTTTAACCCACTCTCCTAATTTAGGTAGAAGCATATCATCAGCTGGTAAGGGGGAAGGAAGTCTTTACAGTACACTGCACAATATGCTTGGAGCAAGAGAAAGGCGGGAAAGGGAAGGATTTGTGTTAAGAAACCAAGGCAGGAGACCAGGTCCCATATGGACAAGGCCACAAGGTTAATCCCTGGATAAGCCACTTAACTGTTCTGTGTCTCAATTTATCTGCTATAAAATAAGATCTCATTATTCAATTCAAATAAAATACTTAGAGAATACTGAGGGCCAGGTGCTGTCTTAGGCACTTTGACCAGACCTAACAAGTATTCCCTTTCTCAGTGCCAGTAGAATCAAAGCAAAGATACAACATCACAATCAAGGACACTACAAATAACAATGCTAATCTTTCTCAAATGGTTATTATAGAAAAAGAGAACAAGACCAGGCACACTGATATTTTCTTTGTGAGCGAAATTGCTTTCATAAGCCAGCCTAGAAGGCTTTCTGATCAGTCCCTACTTTACTCTCATTAGAGTACCTACAGAACTGTATGACAGAAAGCAATGTGACGCATTCTTTGCTCTTCTCTGTGTAAAATGTATTCTTGAATTCTCAAGAAATCACCCACGATGAAACTCCAACCAAGTTGCTGATTACTACTGATAAAATTTATTTATGGCACAAGTATTACCATTAATATGTTTTTTAACTGTATAGCACAGAGAACGATACTCAATATTTTTCAGTAACCTATAAGGGAAAAGAATCTGAAAAGGAGTATATATATATATATATATATATATATATATATGTATATGTGTGTGTGTGTGTGTTTATATATATATATATATATATTTAAAAAACCAAATTGCTGTGCTTTACCCCTGAAACTAACATGGTACTGTAAATCAACTATACTTTAATAAAAAATGTTTTTTAAGAAAATTCTTAGATAACAGAGACTTATTAAAGACATGTTACTTTTAAATATGTTATTTTATTAATACACTCAATGACTAATGTTGGTATTACTGTCTCCAATTATAGTTGAGGAAACTGAGACTTTAAGAGGCTGGTAGCTTGCCAAATGTCACCCAACTAGTCAATGGCAGATATGGAATTCGAAACCAGGTCTGTATTCCTCCAATGACAACACTTATTCCCACAGCAGTAACCACTGTGCTAAGCCTCACCATACTGCCTTGCTGATGAGCTCTCCTTCCTAGAGAAAGAATATGCTGAAACCTAAACTCAGTAACATAGCTTCAACCAAGACTATATCTTTAACCACTTAGTCCCAAGTGTCATGTAGGTTAGATTGAAAACAAAAAAAAATAGGAGACTTAATTAAAGCCCTGGGGTCCAAAAGTTATATTTTCCCTAACTAGTTTCTAGTGATCCCAAAGGACAGAAGTTAATGATGAAAAACATCCCCAAGGCAACAATCTAATTCCATTCTTTCTCTAGTTCTTACCTATCTTGGCTGGTTTAGATGGCTGGAAAACAAAGCAGTTGACTCCATGAGCTCCCAGACCCCCTCTAACACTATAGTTCTTATTCTCTTTGCCCTACTTATATAGGAGAACCTGTAAAACTATAAAACTAGGTTTTAGAGAGAAACACACTCCACAGAGCGTGGGCCATCTCAGAAGGTGAGAAAGGCTAAAACTAGGTTTTAGATGCCAAATTAATCCATTTTAGTAAAAGTACCACCAATAACATGAAATTGCATCTAACAACTGCCACATTTTAAAAATTCCTTTTAAATCATACCAAAATAATCATAGCAAAATACCAGAATCATACCAATCATCACAAGGAATAAATAAGAACCAGGAAAGCTGAGAGGTACTCCTGTTCATAACATTTCATTTCTTTAGACCTCAGTGAAATATCTGACCAGTTGGAGAAAGCCTGACTGGACAACATGGCCTGTTGTGACCTCTGTGGTTCCGGTCCTGTGGCCTTCACCACTTGGTATATTACATCATTGTTAATATAAAGGGAAATGCTGGTCTGGCCCCTTTAATGAACCAAAAGTTCCCAAATCTGGCAGAGAGAAAGAGATTCCTGTTATCTTATTTATCTCTTATGATAAATAATATGTCAGAAATCATGGGTTTCCCTTCCAGCAGAGCCATACATTACATATGTGTTACTTAGTTGTACCATATACCTTAGGGTTTAACATACCAGTTCAAAATTCAAAATCGGGCTTCCCTGGTGGCGCAGTGGTTTAGAGTCCGCCTGCCGATGCAGGGGACACGGGTTCGTGCCCCGGTCCGGGAAGATCCCACATGCCACGGAGCGGCTGGGCCCGTGGTCCATGGCCGCTGAGCCTGCGCGTTCAGAGCCTGTGCTCCGCAACGGGAGAGGCCACAACAGTGAGAGGCCCGCATACCACAAAAAAAAAAAAAAAAAAAAAATCAAAATCAACAAATGCTTATAAACTATTCAGGGGCTTTGTAAAAAATCCCAATGACTGTCTATAATGGGAAAGAAACAGGGGTTCATGACCAAATATCAAAAGACAATCAAAAAGGGCAAACTGTTTCTGCACTGGAAAAGCAGTGTGTTTCTGACTGACCACTTGGGAAAGCACAACCCCTGGATGATAGCTTCTTGATACCAGAGCTGAGATTGTGTCAGGCCCTGGGATAGGTACTAGGGATGCAACACTGGTAATGGAGACTTTGCCCATTCAAACAGGAAAACACCTAGTAGCACCATATGGATTCTAAAATCTTCATTATGTATGAGGAAGTAGGCTATTTCCAAAACCACTTCCTTGCATACCTCTCTACACACACTCAGCTGAAGCTGGACAACAAGGTCGAAGGAACAGTAAAGGAACTCAATGCCCTGCTGTACTCAACAATAGTCAATTAATGAATAGCCTAGTTTAGTCTTTAAGGGCTATACTGGCCCTCAACTCCTCCATTTTAGGGCAAAAGCAGCTGTAGACAATATATAAACAAGTAGGTGTGTCTAGGTGCCAATAAAATGTTATTTACAAAAAACAGACATTACTTACAGAAATAGGTGGTGGGCATGATTTGGCCCATGAGCCCTAGTATGCTGACCCCTGCTTTAGTTCATATAAAGCAAGGAGACCCCTTTGAGAAATCAAGTTACTATTCCTTTTTTCCTCACCCTTCTGCCCAGGACTCCTGAGAAAGAACAAAGAGCAAAGGTGCAAGGCTAGAAAGTTTCCTTCAATCAGTTATTCTCAAAATTACAGGCTACAAAACACTTCAAAGTAAACAAGACCTGTGAATATCCATTCTACTTACTTGTACTTGTCACCATTAGAAAATAAAAATCTTCACTCGTCCAGTGGAGAGACCAGAGATACCTTCTCTGGTGTGCCAGTGGGATGACACATGGTTTTTATTAAACATCATGCTATTAATTCCTGCCTGGTGCAGAAACTCAGACAGCATCCCATAAAAAACATCAAAGCCACAGTTGGCCAGCAGCCTTTAGAACACCTAGAAGCTCCTGGAGGGCCACACTTTGGGAAAGTCAGTCCTGAAGGGGGCTAGTAACTCCTTGAGGGTGAGACCACTACCAAAAGAAAAGAATTCTCTCTTGAGAGACTTGCCAAGCAAGTGCCTCCTTACCCAGTGGTTGATTCAAGGCTTCAATCAGCCAGATCCTGCTAGACTTGTTAGACCTGACAAAACAACAGCAATAGCTTTGGTAATAATGCCAGATATGGACTAGGGCAAAATTGCCTGCTGTAAAGAAAATCTATATAATGGGCTCTGCCTAAGAAACATGACAATTATCTCCATACTGGCAGGGGAGCAGAAGCTGGTTAAAGGCACAGGGGTAAGAGAAAGGCAAAAGGATTGGTCCTAAATATTGCCATGGAACATCAATATTTATGAGCTCCTTTGAATGGGGGCTGACTAACACATGGCATGAGGGGGTCCAAAAGAATTTAAATCACAATTTGGAGAATGACAGGTGAGTCATCAGAGCAAGGACAGGTGACCAGGCAAAAAAACAAGGCACATTAAGGCAAGGTCTCTGAGAGGGAAGGAGAAGCAGATAGCAACTGGCAACAGGCAACACTGAGGGTTTTACAGAGAGTGAGCTGCATAGGAGATGGTGTTAGGAGGAAAGGCTCAAGGAGCAGAAGAGGGCTGAGTGCAAAGCCAGGCCAAACCTGAGTCAGACATCAGGAAGAATCAGGTAACTATCACAGGAAGAGACCATACAGGAAAGCCCAGAGGCACAGACTTCCCATACTCACCCTGCAAGGCATAAGCACTGACCCGCTTCAACAGAGCATGCATCAGAATACAGTAGAAAATTTGCTGCCCTTAGGAGCCAGAAGATCTGGGTTTTGACCCCTATTTGCCACACACTACTGAGTAACTCTGAGCAAATCACTTAACTTCTGATTTTCAATTTCCTCATCTGTAAAACTGTGAAACCATTATCTGCCTTTGTTACTTCACCTACATAAGAGGAACACTAATAGTACCCTGCCTGATTGGCTCATAGGGTTGTTGTTAAAGATCAAATTGAGATCATAGGTCAAACTGTTTGGTGAACTGAAAAATACTAAGAAAGATGTTATACTTTAATTATTTTTATGAAGCAGTATTATGTATGGCATCATTGCAAACACATAACTCCATCTAAGCATGAAACTGGTTTTAAACAGGATGTGTATTAGCCCCAAAATTCAACATTCATGGATAACTTGGGGTAAATGTCTGTACCACCTATGAAACTTTCAGAATCAAAAACCGAGCACCCTATTAAAATATGCCCCTGGGCTTCCCTGGTGGCGCAGTGGTTCAGAGTCCGCCTGCCAATGCAGGGGACACGGGTTCCTGCCCCGGTCCGGGAAGGTCCCACATGCCGCAAAGCGGCTGGGCCCATGACCCATGGCTGCTGAGCCTGCGTGTCCGGAGCCTGTGCTCTGCAACAGGAGAGACCACAACAGTGAGAGGCCCGCGCACCGCAAAATAAAATAAAATAAAATAAAATAAAATAAAATAAAATAAAATAAAATATGCCCCTATTTTTCCTCCTTGTTAACTAATTTACAATTTTTAGTTTATTTTCCATCCTAAAGATGTAATGAAAAAGGCCCAGGGGGGAGGCAAGAAGATGGCGGAAGAGTAAGACGCGGGGATCACCTTCCTCCTCACAGATACATCAGAAATACATCTAAGGGGTGGGATAGGGAGGGTGGGAGGGAGGGTGATGCAAGAGGGAAGAGATATGGGAACATATCTATATGTATAACTGATTCACTTTGTTGTAAGGGAGAAACTAACACATTATTGTAAAACAGTTATACTCAAATAAAGATGTTAAAAAAAAAAGAAATACATCTACACATGGAACTTCTCCTATAGAACACCCACCAAACGCCGGCTGAAGACCTCAGACCTCCCAAAAGGCAAGAAACTCCCCACGTACCTGGGTAGGGCAAAAGAAAAAAGAATAAACAGAGACAAAGAATAGGGATGGGACCTGCACCAGTGGGAGGAAGCCGTGAAGGAGGAAAGGTTCCCACACACTAGAAGCCCCTTCGCGGGTGGAGACTGCGAGTGGCGGAGGGGGGAAGCTTCGGATCACAGAGGAGAGCACAGCAACAGGGTACGGAGGGCAAAGAGGAGAGATTCTGCAGAGGATCGGTGCCGACCAGCACTCACCAGCCCGAGAGGCTTGTCTGATCACCCAGCGGGGCGGGCGAGGCTGGGAGCTGAGCCTCGGGCTTCAGTCAGATCCCAGGGAAAGGTCTGGAGTTGGCACAGTGAAAACAACCTGAAGGGGTTAGTGCACCACGGCTAGCCCGGAGGGAGTCCGGGAGAAGTCTGGAGCTGCCGAAGAGGCAAGAGACCTTTTCCTCTCTCTTTGCTTCCTCATGCGCGAGGAGAGGGGATGAAGCACGCCGCTTAAAGGAGCTCCAGAAACGGGCGAAAGCCGCGGCTGTTGGCACTGACAACAGAGATGGGTGTGGGACGCTAGGGTTGCTGCTGCCGCCACCAAGAGGCCTGTGTGCGAGCACAGGTCACTCTCCACACCGCCCCTCCCGGGAGCCCGTGCAGCCTGCCACTGCCAGGGCCCCGTGATCCAGGGACAGCTTCCCTGGGAAAACGCGCGGTGCGCCTCGGGCCGGTGCAGTGTGAGACCGGCCTCTGCCGCCGCAGGCTCGCCCCGCATCGGTGCCCCTCCCTCCCCCCCGGCCTGTACGAGAGCGCCCAAATCAGCTGCTCCTTTAACCCCGCCCAGTCTGAGCGAAGGGCAGACGCCCTCGGACGACCTACACGCAGAGGCGGGGCCAAGTCCAAAGCTGAACCCCAGGAGCTGTGCCAACAAAGAGGAGAGGGGGAGGTCTCTCCCAGCAGCCTCAAAAACAGCGGATTAAAGCTCCACAGTCAACTTGAAGTGCCCTGCATCTGTGGAAAACCAGAATAGACAGCGAAATATCCCAAGTTGAGGAGGTGGACTTTGGGAGCAAGATATACTATTATTTTCCCCTTTTTTCTTTTTGTGAGTGTGTATGTGTGTGCTGCTGTGTGAGATTTTGTCTGTATAGCTTTGTTTTCACCATTTGTCCTAGGGTTAGACCAACCCGTTTTTGGGGGGTTTATTTTAATAGAAATTTTTCTTCTTAATAATTATTTTTTATTTTAATAACTATATTTTATCCTACTTTATTTTGTCTTCTCCCTTTCCTTCTTCCTTTCTTCCCTCCTTCCTTCCCTACTTCCCTCCCTCCTTCCTTCCTTCCTCCCTTCCTTCCTCCCTTCTTTCCTCCCTTCCTTCCTCCCTTCTTTCCTGCCTTCCTTCCTCCCTTTCTTACTCCCTTCCTTCCTCTCCTGCTTCCTTCCTTCCTTTCTTCCTTCCGCCCTTCCTTTCTTCCTCCCTTCCTTCCCTCCCTCCCTCCTTCCTTCCTTCCTTTCTTTCCTATTTTTTCTCCTTTTTATTTTGAGCCATGTGGATTAAAGGCTCTTGGCACTCCAGCCATATGTCAAGGCTGTGTCTCTGAGGTGTGAGAAACAACCTCAGGACACTGGTCCAAAAGAGACCGCCCAGCTACATGCAATATCAAACGGTGAAAATCTACCAGAGATCTCCATCTCAACACCAAGACCCAGATTCACTCAAGGACCAGCAACGAACAGTGCTGGACACCCTGTGCCCAACAAAGAGCAAGACAGGTCTACAGCCCCATCCATTAGCAGAGAGGCTGCGTAAAATCATAATAAGGCTACCAACATCCCCAAACACACCACCAGACGTGGACCTGCCCACCAGAAAGAAAAGATCCAGCCTCATCCACCAGAACAGAGGCACTAGTCCTCCCAACCAGGAAACCTACTCAACCCACTGAACCAACCTCAGCCACTGGGGACAGCCACCAAAAACAGCAGGAACTATGAATCTGCAGCGTGCAAAAAGGAGACCCCAAACACATTAAGATAAGCAAAATGAGAAGACGGAAAAACACACAGCAGACGAAGGAGCAAGATAAAAACACACCAGACCTAACAAATGAAGAGGTAATAGGCAGTCTACCTGAAAAAGAATTCAGAATGATAGTAAAGATGATTCATAATCTTGGAAATAGAATAGACAAATTGCAAGAAACATTTAACAAGGACCTAGAAGAAATAAAGAGGAAGCAAGAAAGGATGAGCAACACAATAAAAGAAATGAAAAATACTCTAGATGGGATCAATAGCAGAATAACTGAGGCACAAGGATGGATAAGTGACCTGGAAGATTAAATAGTGGAAATAACTACTGCAGAGCAGAAGAAAGAAAAAAGAATGAAAAGAACTGAGGACAGTCTCAGAGACCTCTGGGACAATATTAAACGCACCAACATTCAAATTATAGGGTTCCCAGAAGAAGAAGAGAAAAAGAAAGGGACTGAGAAAATATTTGAAGAGATTATAGTTGAAAACTTCCCTAATATAGGAAAGGAAATAGTCAATCAAGTCCAGGAACCACAGAGAGGCCCATACAGGATAAACCCAAGGATAAACACGCCAAGAAACATAATAATCAAACTGTCAAAAATTAAATACAAAGAAAACATATTAAAAGCAGCAAGGGAAAAACAACAAATAACACACAAGGGAATCCCCATAAGGTTAACATCTGATCTTTCAGCAGAAACTCTACAAGAGTAGAGTTTATTACAAGTATTTATTTAAAACTATTACAAGAGACAAAGAAGGACACTACATAATGATCAAGGGATCGATCCATGAAGAAGACATAACAATTGTAAATATTTATGCACCCAACATAGGAGCACCTCAATACATAAGGCAAATACTAACAGCCATAAAAGGGGAACTCGACAGTAACACAATCATAGTAGGTGACTTTAACACCCCACTTTCACAAATGGACAGATCATCCAAAATCAAAATAAATAAGGAAACACAAGCTTTAAATGATACATTACACAAGATGGACTTACTTGATATTTAAAGGACATTCCATCCAAAAACAACAGAATACAAATTTTTCTCAAGTGCTCATGGAGCATTCTCCAGGATAGATCATATATTGGGTCACAAATCCAGCCTTGTTAAATTTAAGAAAATTGAAATCATATCAAGTATCTTTTCTGACCACAACGCTATGAGACTAGATATCAATTACAGGAGAAGGTCTGTAAAAAATACAAACACATGGAAGCTAAACAATACACTACTTAATAACGAAGTGATCACTGAAGAAATCAAAGAGGTAATCAAAAAATACTTAGAAACAAATGACAACGGAGACACGACGACGCAAAATCTATGGGATACAGCAAAAGCAGTTCTAAGAGGGAACTTTATAGCAATACAATCATACCTTAAGAAACAGGAAACATCTCGAATAAACAACTTAACTTTGCACCTAAAGCAATTACAGAAAGAAGAACAAAAAAGCCCCAAATTTAGCAGAAGGAAAGAAATCATAAAGATCAGATCAGAAATTAATGAAAAATAAATGAAGGGAACAATAGCAAAGATCAATAAAAGTAAAAGCTGGTTTTTGAGAAGATAAATAAAATTGATAAACCATTAGCCAGACTCATCAAGAAAAAAAGGGAGAAGACTCAAATCAATAGAATTAGAAATGAAAAAGGAGATGTAACAACTGACACTGCAGAAATACAAAAGATTATTAGAGATTACTACAAGCAACAGTATGCCAATAAAATGGACAACCTGGAAGAAATGGACAAATTCTTAGAAATGAAAAACCTGCCAAGACTGAACCAGGAAGAAATAGAAAATATGAACAGACAAATCACAAGCACTGAAACTGAAACTGTGATTAAAAATTTTCCAACACATAAAAGCCCAGGACCAGATGGCTTTACAGGCAAATTCTATCAAACTTTTAGAGAAGAGCTAAGACCTATCTTTCTCAAACTCTTCCAAAAGATAGCAGAGGGAGGAACACTCCCAAACTCATTCTATGAGGCCACCATCACCCTGATACCAAAACCAGACAAAGACGTCACAAAGAAACAAAACTACAGGCCAATATCACTGATGAACATAGATGCAAAAATCATCAACAAAATACTGGCAAACAGAATCCAACAGCACATTAAAAGGATCATACACCATGATCAAGTGGGGTCTATTCCAGGAATGCAAGGATTCTTCAATATACACAAATCAATCAACGTGATACACCATATCAACAAACTGAAGGAGAAAAACCATATGATCATCTCAATAGATGCAGAGAAAGCTTTTGACAAAATTCAACACCCATTTATGATAAAAACCCTGCAGAAAGTAGGCATAGAGGGAACTTTCCTCAACATAATAAAGGCCATATATGACAAACCCACAGCCAGCATTGTTCTCAATGGTGAAAAACTGAAACCATTTCCACTAAGATCAGTAACAAGACAAGGTTGCCCACTCTCACCACTCTTATTCAACATAGTTTTGGAAGTTCTAGCCACAGCAATCAGAGAAAAAAAAGAAACAAAAGGAATCCAGATAAGAAAAGAAGAAGTAAAGGTGTCACTGTTTGCAGATGACATGATACTATACATAGAGAATCCTAAGGATGCTACCAGAAAACTACTAGAGCCAATCAATGAATTTGGCAAAGTAGCAGGATACAAAATTAATGCACAGAAATCTCTAGCTTTCTTATACACTAATGATGAAAAATCTGAGAATGAAATTAAGAAAACACTCCCATTTACCATTGCAACAAAAAGAATAAAACATCTAGGAATAAACCTACCTAAGGAGACAAAAGACTTGTATGCAGAAAACTATAAGACACTGATGAAAGAAATTAAATATGATACAAATAGGTGGAGAAATATACCATGTTCTTGGATTGGAAGAATCAACATTGTGAAAATGACTCTACTACCCAAAGCAATCTACAGATTCAATGTGATCTCTATCAAATTACCACTGGCATTTCTTACAGAACTAGAACAAAAATTTCACAATTTGTATGGAAACTCAAAAGACCCCGAATAGCCAAAGCAATCTTGAAAACGAAAAATGGAGCTGGAGGAATCAGGCTCCCTGACTTCAGACTATACTACAAGGCTACAGTAATCAAGACAGTATGGTACTGGCAGAAAAACAGAAACATAGATCAATGGAACAGGATAGAAAGCCCAGAGATAAACCCACACACATATGGACAACTTATCTTTGATAAAGGAGGGAAGGATATACAGTGGAGAAAAGACAGACTCTTCAATAAGTGGTGCTGGGAAAACTGGACAGCTACCTGTCAAAGTATGAAATTAGAACACTCCCTAACACCACACACAAAAATAAACTCAAAATGGGTTAAAGACCTAAATGTAAGGCCAGACACTATCAAACTCTTAGAGGAAAACATAGGCAGAACACTCTATGACATAAATCACAGCAAGATCCTTTTTGACCCATCTCCCAGAGAAATGGAAATAAAAACAAAAATAAACAAATGGGATCTAATGAAACTTAAAAGCTTTTGCACAGCAATGGATACCCTAAACAAGACCAAAAGACAACCCTCAGAATGGGAGAAAATAGTTGCAAATGAAGCAACTGACAAAGGATTAATATCCAAAATTTATAAGCAACTCAGGCAGCTCAATAACAAAAAAACAAACAACCCAATCCAAAAATGGGCAGAAGAACTAAATAGACATTTCTCCAAAGAAGATACACAGATTGCCAACAAACACATGAAAGAATGCTCAACATTATTAATCATGAGAGAAATGCAAATCAAAACTACAATGAGATATCATCTAACACCGGTCAGATTGGCCATCATCAAAAACTCTAGAAACAATAAAAGCTGGAGAGGGTGTGGAGAATAGGGAACACTCTTGCACTGCTGGTGGGAATGTAAATTGATACAGTCACTATGGAGAACAGTACGGAGGTTCCTTAAAAAACTACAAATAGTACTACCATACGACCCCACAATCCCACTACTGGGCATATACCCTGAAAAAACCAGAATTCAAAAAGAGTCATGTACCAAAATGTTTATTGCAGCTGTATTTATGATAGCTAGGCCATGGAAGCAACCTAAGTGTCCATTAACAGATGAATGGATAAAGAAGATGTGGCACATATATACAATGGAATATTACTCAGCCCTAAAAAGAAATGAATCTGAGTTATTTGTAATGAGGTGGATAGACCTGGAGTCTCATACAGAGTGAAGTAAGTCAGGAGGAGAAAAACAAATACCGTATGCTAACACATATATATGGAATCTACGAAAAAAAAAAATGTCATGAAGAGATTAGTTGTAGGATGGAAATAAAACACAGACCTACTAGAGGATGGACTTGAGGATATGGGGAGGGGGAAGGGTGGGCTGTGACGATGTGAGAGAGTGGCAGGGACATATACACACTACCAAATGTAAATTAGATAGCTAGTGGGAAGCTGCCACATAGCACAAGGAGATCACCTCTGTGCTTTGTGACCACCTAGAAGGGTGGGATAGGGAGGGTGGGAGGGAGGTTGACGCAAGAGGGAAGAGATGTGGAAACATATGTATACGTATAACTGATTCACTTTGTTGTAAAGGAGAAACTAACACACTATTGTAAAACAGTTATACTCAAATAAAGATGTTTAACAAAAAAAAGGCCTAGGGTCACCCTCTCCCTCATCACAATATGAAGCTTCCCTAATTCCTTTTAACCACCTCCATTGGCTTCAGAGATTTCTGCTTTTATGGCTTCTACCTTGGTCTAGAGAGTCTTCTTCACAGGAACTCATGGAATAGCCCGTGATTGATGACGCCAGAAACTCTACCACAAGCTCTGGTGTATCGGTCCTGTTAGCTACCCACTCCTCTACTGCTGCTCTCCAGCTTTCAAACCTTTCCTAATGGTCACTTCCTGTGGAGATGCATACTAATGGCTGTTCCCATTTCTCTACAGAAGGCCCCATATCCCTTCTTCATTAACTCTACTTTCTGAACTACCTGTTCCTCTGAACAGCACTTATATTCTCTTTCATCATTAAAGGAAATAAAATCAAAGTGGAACAGTGGAAATATTCAGAAAATCTGTCTTAGCTCTACTACTGACTAGTAGCATGAAAGTTCTTAAACTCTGTAAGGCTTAGTTTCCTCATCTATAAAATAGAGATAACACTTTTCTTCCCAGATTAAGTTATCTAATGTATGTGAAAGTGCCTTGTATATTATAAAGTGCTCTGTAAATATTAGCTTATGCCCATATCGATATCTATGCCCACATCCGGGTAATTGGTCAACCTGAGTGAGATCACGTTCACAGATCCCAGCCTTGCTGTTGCCCAGCACAAACATTACCAAACCTAAATCCCAACTCAATTTGTATTAGAGTTGTTTCTTTCTCATTCATAATTGCATTCTCTCAATTCCACATATCTAGGGGTAAGTGTTCTATTATAGAAGGTCTGTCTTTTGATCTTCTATTTCATCAAGTTCCTACTAAGCAAGGGCCAACCTGAAAAAGTACAGCAGTGACTTCAGATTTCCTGACCTTCCCCTACTCCATTCCTGCAGGTCTGTGAAATGCTTGGCTGCCTTCAGACCAACATTGGAGGTGCATTCCTGGCCAGAGGCAGTGAAGAGAAAACAATTCTTTTCTTTCAAAAGCTGAAAGTGATTCTGAAAAAAATCACTGGCTCAGCAAAAAGAGATTGGTGAAGGGTAGAGACTGTTTTCGTAAGGCACAGTGACATTGCACAGAGCCCAAGAGTGGGACTGATTACTGGGTTTCCGTAGTGACTCTGTGATTAACTGTCTCAGTGACCTTGGACAAGGAACACCCCCTCTGAGGTTTGTTTCCTCATCTGAAATATGGAAGAGTTAAACAAAATGTTCTCTTAAGTCCCTTAGAACTCTATGAGTCCATTCCCAGCAAGATACTGCCCATTAATCAAAAAGAAAAGGGAACAGTTAAACAGCATCTGCTTTTCACAAAGGAAACGCAAACAAAATGCCAAGAAACCCCAGCTTTCCCTCCCCTTTCATTCTGCTGGTGCAGCCATACACTCCCTGGCTGAGCTGTTACCCAGTTAGCACACTGGTACCCCTTCCAAAAACCCTGAAACACTGGGCTTGGATTCTAGAAGACAAATCACTCCAGATAAACCAAAGATGGAAAGATATCAATATTTCCCATGTTAAGAACAAGAGAAATTCAGCATGGTGATAATGGTGACAGAGACATTGAACTCTCCAGTTTTTTTTTTTTTCCTGCTTTAAGCAAAAGTTGTAAGAGGCAGCTATAAAACACCTCGCCGGCTTGTTACCCACCCTCCTCCCCCCACCTAATGAATTCAGGATGGATGAATTCAGGATTAGTCTCCATCTGTCAACTGCCACATGCATAATACATACTTTTCCAATCACAGGGAAAGGCTTTTCCACGAGAGCCTGGCACTGGAAAGAGAGTTGGAAGCTGAAATGTGGCCCTCCTGCTTCTGGGAAGTCCTTAATGAAAACCTCTTGCAAATAACTGCCTTGAAGTTCCTAATATGGTACTATAGTGCTGGGCCTACTACTACACTAGTGCTTGCCACTAGTGATAAATTCCATGGTGCCTAGGGATAAAAATAACATGGGGGGAGGACTTTGTCACCCTTTAGTAATGCCACATATTTCCCAATATACACTATCTGATACGTGAAAAGCAGCTGCATTTGCCATAAGAAGTCAACAGATGAGCAGAGAAGAGGGGAGGCCTCTGGAACTGCCCAACCAGCTGGTGTAGGTTCTTGGAGCAGGAAACAAAGAGGACAGGTGGCACACCACCAAGATGTAATATACTGTCATTCTTCTGTGACAAAAATAAAACATTACAAGGCCCTAATTAAAATGGGGCTAGATTGCTCAACACGGAAACCACCTGATCCCAGCCATGATAATGGAGGAAAGAGAATGAAAGGAAACTTTCCACTAGCACAGTTCTTCACTGCCAACTGGGTCACTTCAAACAAAAGAACCCCCAGCCCCAATAAAGAACATCCACATGGTTTTAATGCAAGGTACCTGCTTTAGAGTACAGTGCAGAAAGAGCCTTGGAATGGGAAACCAGAAAATCTGATTCTGGTCCCAATTCAGACTCTAGCTCTAGATCCCTGGAAGAGTCAGTTCTCTCTCTTGGCTTCCTTTCCCTGGATATAAACTCAACAGAGTGGATGTGAAGCTTTCTAAACAACTTCCCAGTTCTGTTGTTCTATAAGGAAGAGCCAAAGGAAGGTATCAGTACATAAACCAAGCAACCTCTGTTTCTCGAAGCACAATTATACCATAAAATTCACTTATTAAAGTGTACAATTAAGTGGTTTTTAGTATACTGACAGAGTTGTGCAATTAACATCACAATCTAATTTTAGAAAAAATTTACAACCCCAAAAAGAAATCCTTTGCCCATTAGTAGTCACAACATGTCCCGATCCTCTCCCCCAACCTTAGATAATCACTAACCTGACATACCTAGTTCGTTTAGTGTTTTCAGCATAATAAAGTAGTGGACTTTTAAAAAATATCTTCATCTATTGATATAACAATGCTTTTTCCCTTATTCTAGTTATTTGGTATATTATACTATTACACTGACAGATTTTTAGATGTTAAACTAACTTTGCATTCCTGGAATAAATTCCACTTGGTTATGGTGTATAACTCTTTATATGTTGCTGGATTTGGTTTTGCTAGTATTTTGTTGAGGATTTTTGCATCTACATTCTTAAGGGAATCTGGTCAAGAGTTTACTTGTGATATCTTTGGTTTTGGTATCAGGATACTAGTGGCCTCAGAAAATGTGTTAAGAAGTGTTCTCTTCTAACTTTTGGAAGTTTGAGAAGGATGGGTATTAATTTTTCTTTAAAGGTTGGAAGAATTCACCAGTGAAGCCATCTAGGCCTGGGCTTTTCTTTGTGGGTAGTATTCTGATTACTAATTCAATGCCTTTATTTGTTATAGGTCTACACAGACTTTCCATTTATTGTGTAGTCAATTTCGGTAGTTTGTGTCTTCCTAGATATTTGTCCATTCCATCTAAATTATATAATTTATCAGCATACAGTTTTCATAGTATTCCCATTTATTCATTTTTTATTTTTGTAAGTTTGGTAGTAGTGTCTCCTCCTTCATTCATACTTTTAATATTTTGAGTCTTTCTCTTGTCTTTGCCAGTCTAATGGTTTCTCAATGTTGTTATTTTTAAAAACCAAATCTTGATTTTTTAAAAGTTTCTCTATTTTAAATAGAGAAAATAGATTTTCCTATTCTTTATTTCATTTAGTTCTACTGCACTTTATCATTTCCTTCCTTCTATTTGCTTTGGGATTTGTTTGTTCTTTTTCTAGTTTCTTAATGTGGATGGTAAGCTTATTGAATTATGATCTTCTTTCCTAATGTAGGTGTTTAAAGCTATAAATTTTCCCCTAAGCACCGCTTTTGCTGCATCCCATCAGTTTTGGCATGTGTTTTCATTTTTATTCATTCCAAAGTATTTTCCAATTTCCCTTGTGATTTCTTCTTTGACCCACTGGTTACTTAGGAGTGTGGTATTTAATTTCCACATATTTATGAACTGCCTAAATATCCTTCTGTTATTGATTTGTAATTTCATCCCACTGTGGCTACAGAACATAATTTGTATAAATAAATATACTCAGGCAAGTTTTGTGGCCTATCAGAGGGTCCATCTTGGAAAACGTTCCATGTGCACTTAAGAAGAATGTGTATTCTGCTGTTGTGTGGAGTGTTCTACAGATGTCTGTAGAAGATCTACTTGGTTTATAGTGTTGTTCAATTCCTCTATTTACTCACTGAGCTCTGTCTAGTAGTTCTACCCATTATTGAAAGTACAGTATTGAAGTCTCCAACTATTACTGTTATATTACCTATTTCTCCCTTCAATTCTGTCCACTTTTGCTTCATGTATTTTGGGGCACTGTTGTTAGGTGCATATGTTTATAACTTGATATCTTGCTGATATATTGACAGTTTTACCATTATAAAATGTTTTTGTTTGAATGTCATAAAAATTGTCTTAAAATATATTTTATCTGATGTTTATATAGCCATCCTAAGTCTCTTTGGTTACTATTTGCCTGGTATATTTTTCCATCCTTTTACTTTCAACCTATTTGTGTCTTTGAACACAAAATGTGGCTCTTAAAATACAGCATATATTTCAATCAATTAACCCATTTTTGATCAATTTATCCACTTTGCCAATCTCTGCCTTTCTGAAGTGTGTATTCCATTTACATTTACTATTACTGATAAGATAGGATTTATGTCTGCCATTTACTTTGTTTTCTAGCTGTCATCTTTTCCCTCTATTTTTCTATTACTACCTTTTGTGTTAAATAGATATTGTCTAATGTACTATTTTGATTCTCATGTTATTTCTTTCACTATATATTTTTTAGTTATTTTCTTAGTGGCTGACCTCAAGATTAAAATTACAATATGGTTCAGATTAATTTTAACTTAACTTAGAAAGCATATAGAAACGTTGTTACAATATAATTGCTTCCTCCACATCCTTTGTGCTGTATTGCATGCATATTACATTTTTATATATCATAAGATCAACAGTTTTATAACTATTACACAACACAGCTGTCATTTAAACCAAATAGAGAAGAAATGAGTCACTAAAAAACAGTCAGTTATAGTGTCTTTCATATATACCTATGTAGTTACATTTACTGGTGTGGATTTAAATTACCATACGTCATTCTTTCATTTCGTTCTGAAGGACTCTCATTAGTATTTCCTGTAAGGCAGTTCTGCTAGTGACCAATTCTCAGTTTTGTTTTGTTTTGTTTTAATTCTGATAATGTCTTAATTCTCCCTTTTTTTTTTTTTTTTGTGGTACGCAGGCCTCTCGCTGTTGTGGCCTCTCCCGTTGCGGAGCACAGGCTCTGGACGCACAGGCTCAGCGGCCATGGCTCACGGGCCCAGCCACTCTGCGGCATGTGGGATCTTCCCAGACCGGGGCACAAACCCGTGTCCCCTGCATCGGCAGGCAGATTCTCAACCACTGTGCCACCAGGGAAGCCCAATTCTCCCTTTTTAAAAGATATATTTATTTATTTACTTATTTGGCTGCACCAGGTCTTAGTTGCAGCATGCGGGATCTTCGTTGAGGCATGTGGGATCTTTTGTAGTTGTGACATGTGGGATCTCTAGTTGTAGCATGTGGGATCTTTTCAGTTGTGGTATGCAGGAACTTTTAGTTGTGGCATGTGGGATCTTCAGTTGCAGTGTGTGGAATCTTTAGTTGCTGCATGCAGGATCTTTTAGTTGCAGCATGCAGGCTCTTAGCTGTGGGCATGCAGGATCTAGTTCCCTGACCAGGGATCGAACCCAGGCCCCCTGCATTGGGAGCATGGAGTCTTAACTGCTGAACCACCAGGGAAGTCCCTCTCTTGTTTTAAAAAAATAGTTTTGATGAATAAAGAATTCTTGATTGACATTATTTTTCTTTCAGCACTTTGAATATGTCAGTCCACTGCCTTCCAGTCTCCATGGTTTGTGATGGGAAATCAGCTCTTAATCCTATTGAGGGTTCTGTTCACCTGATGAGTTGTTTTTCTCTTCCTTCTTTCAAGATTCTCTCTTTGTCTTTGGTTTTCATCAGTTTGACTATAATGTATCTAGGTATGGATCTTCTTCAGTTTACCCTATTGGAGTTTTTTTAGCTTCTTGGATCTGGAGATTAGTGTTGCACATCAAATTGGGGGAGTTTTGGCCATTATTTCTTCAAATGTTCTATCTGCTTTTTTCTATCTTTCTTCTCCTTCTGGGACTCTCATTACACATATGTTGATACACTTGATGGTGTCACACAATTTCTGGGAATCTGTTCATTTTTCTTCATTTGTTTTCTTTCTTTTGCTTAGATTGGATAATCCCAGACTGGATTATCTTCAAGTTCTATGACTCTTCTGCTAGCTCAAATCTGCTGTTGAACCTCTCTAATGGATTTTTCATTTTAGTGATTTTATTTTTCAACTCTAGAATTTCTATCTGGCTCTTCTTTATAATTTTTATCTCTTTATATTGTCTCTTTGGTGAAACATTGTTCTCAGGCTTTCCTTGTCTCTTTGGTGAAATATTGTTCTCAGGCTTCCCTTTAAATCTTTAGACATGGTTTCCTTTAGTTCTTTGAATATATTTATATTAGCTGATTTAATTTTTTGTCTAAATTCCAACATTTAGGCTCCAGCAGGGATAGTTTCTACTGATAGCTTTTTTCTTGTGTATGAACCATACTTTTCTGTTTCTTTGCATATCTGATCATTTTTTGTAGAAAATGGGACATTTTAGACAATGTAATGTGGTACTTCTGGAAATCAGATTCCCCCAGGTTCTGTTGTTATTGTTTTTGTCATTGTTTTTGTTGCTGTTTGTTTATCATATTTCTTGGACAAATTCTGTAATGTCTGTATTCCTTGTAGTGTGTGGCCCCTAAAGTCTCTGCTTGGTTAGTTTAGTAGCCAGCTGGTAAATGTTCAGAGATCTCCTTAAATGTCTTGAACCATTAAGTCTTCCACTTGTTTCTGAGGGGTTCTGTGTGCATGTTGGGTCATTTCTTCAACACTCAGCCAAGCAGTTTATAACTCTGCCTCAAGTTCAGCCATAGGAGAGCAATCGGGGCCCTCTCAGGTATTTTCTAGGCACATGCACAGCCCTGGGCATGCACATGGCCTTCTAGATCTGCTGGAATATGTCAGAGCTTTTCAAAGCCCCCAGTAGACATCTCATTCCCCTTTTATGCTTTTGGCCAGGCTTTTGCTTGCCCTGACTGGTCTCAGTTAGTCTAAGTCACCTGTGATGTTAAACACCTCACGGTTAGAAGTTTTCCCACTGAGCTAACTCTAAATCAAATGAAGTAATGAGAAGCTGTGTGAATGGGGCTTTTCTAGGTAGCTTTGAGACAGGTTAGGTAGTGACAAGACTATAGGTCTGTGAGTCTTTGAGGAACTACAAACCCATTCTTCTCCCTCAGATGCTAAAGGTTACTGGTTTCCACATCTACTATGGTTATGGGGCTGTGGGTTTTCAAGGCTACCACAAAGCTCTGGAGAAAGGAATGGGAGGCAGGGTAAATTAAAATGCCACAAAACCTGCTGTTACAAAGGTTCAACATGTTTCCATCAATAAACATTCTTCAGATTGTTGCAAGCCTTTTAATTAATTTACAGAGTTCTGAAAAAGTTGATTTTGACAATTTTTTGCCAGTGTCCTTTTTGCTTTTATGGAGGAGCTGATTTTAGGAGGTCTTTAATTTACCATTCGCTCCAAGTACAATCCTAAAGAAACCTTGCCCCAGTGTGGCTGAGAATTTGCCCACAATGAACACATTCCTGTGGAAGCAGAAGTTGAAAAAAGCACCAGGAAAAGTCTTTTTAAAAGATAAGCAGGGGGCTACCCTGGTGGCGCAGTGGTTGAGGATCTGCCTGCCGATGCAGGGGTTACAGGTTCGTGCCCTGGTCCGGGAGGATCCCACATGCCGCGGAGCGGCTGAGCCCGCGAGCCGTGGCCGCTGGGCCTGCGCGTCCGGAGCCTGTGCTCCGCAACGGGAGAGGCCGCAGCAGTGAGAGGCCCGCATACAGCAAAAAAAAAAAAAAAAAAAAAAAAGATAAGCAGGGCTTCCCTGGTGGCGCAGTGGTTGAGAATCCGCCTGCCGATGCAGGAGACACGGGTTCGTGCCCAGGTCCGGGAAGATCCCACATGCCGCGGAGCAACTAAGCCCGTGAGCCATGGCCGCTAGGCCTGCGCGTCCGGAGCCTGTGCTCCGCAACGGGAGAGGCCACAACAGTGAGAGGCCCGCATACCGCAAAAAAAAAAAAAAAAAAAAAAAAAAAAAAGATAGGCAAAAAGTTGCCAGTTGTTGCCTCTAGTGTGAAGAACTGGGGAACTGGGACACAGGAGAAGGACCTTCTGAATTTTGTACCATGTTCATGCATTACTTACTCAAAAAACATTTTTAATATACATATAAAAGAAGAAGGAGTGGAGTTCCCTGGTGGCCTAGTGGTTAGATTCTGGGCTTTCACTGCTGTGGCCTGGGTTCAGTCCCTGACTGGGGAACTGAGATCCCACAAGCCACACAGCACAGCCAAAGACCCCAGGAGATATACTACACCCTATTTCTGACAAACTCTCCATTCACTTAAATAATCTTGCTCATTATCAGGGCCATTAAATACCACAGTAGTAAAGCATATAGCTTTGACTTAGGAACTCTTCCTTCTGTTTATTTATTTTTTCCTATGGACAGTTGCATCCCCACAGTCTAGCTCATTTTCCCCCCACAAAGACCCACTTTATAACACGTGATAGAATATATATCATATCCTGAACTTCTTCATAGCTCTTCTCACAACTGTAATTAAATTATTTAAGTGAGTAATCAGATGTTTAACCTACGCTCCAAGAGGGCAGAGCCCATATAAGCCTTATTCACCATTATATCTCCAGTTGCCCAGTTGTCTGACACATAGTGGGTGCTTCGTAAATCCTTGTTGAATTAAAATTAATTATCTCTACATTGTGTAAGGCTTTAGCACTTGATGCAAGCCCAATAACGTATCAGGAGGGCCCTCCACCCCACTAGAAATAAAATCAGCTCAAGATTTCCAGGATACTCTCCTGTAAAAGCATGTATCTTTCCAGATCATCATGGGCTTTTAGGAAATTTCTATAGTTACTGATTAGAGAAGCAGGTGCCAGATTAAACAGAAGTTTTGAGTTATGCTTTTAAAAAATGATGCTATAAAAATGAAGCTGAAAAGTAATTTTCCTTCATAACTCTTAACTCTGAAAATCTTTTCTTAATAAGAAGATCAAGTCATAATCTTCCCTACCCTTCTCCTATACCATTCACCATCCATAAAAAAAAAAAGAAAAAAACCTAGCAGCTTCTTGTAAATGGTCACACTGAAAGGGTGGCTCGGTTCACTTTTCCACCCTAGTCCCCACAGCACTCCAGTCCAGCTACTCTGGAATCTGGTCTTCTGAGGACCTTCTATGAATATGGTAATATTGCCTCCACCAAATTCCATTTGACACTTCTTCATATCTACTAACAGCAGTACCATACGACATACTCATTACACTGATCTGAGCGACTCTACAGAATATCTAAACTACAGTCTTCCCTCATTATGTGTGGGGAATTGGTTCCAGGACCCCTGCGGATACCAAAATCCACAAATATTCAAGTCCCTTATATAAAATGGTGTAGTATTTGCATATAACCTACCCACATCCTCCTATTACTTATAATACCTAATATAATGTAAATGCTATGTAAACAGTTGCTAGCATGTGGTAAATCAAGTTTTGCTTTGGGAACTTTCTGGAATTTTCGATCCCCCATTGGTTAAATCCAGAGATGCAGAACCTGCAGATACAGAGAGCCGATTGCAACTCCGTGTCCTCCAAGTCACTGATTAACTATCACCAAGATAATGACAGGATATCTGCTGACTGAGAATGTATATTACATCACCAACTCCTCCCTGCACACCATAGCACTACACTCAGTCCAAAGGGATTAAAAGCTTTGGTCTCGGGCTTCCCTGGTGGCGCAGTGGTTGAGAATCTGCCTGCCGATGCAGGGGACACGGGTTTGTGCCCCGGTCTGGGAAGATTCCACATGCCGTGGAGCGGCTGGGCCCATGAGCCATGGCCACTGAGCCTGTGCGTCCAGAGCCTGTGCTCCGCAATGGGAGAGACCACAACAGTGAGAGGCCTGTGTACCGCACAGAAAAGAAAAAAAAAAAAAAAAACAAGCTTTGGTCTCCCTCTCTATAGAGCTATTCAGGGCAGAACTGAAGGGCACCAGGTTGGTACCTTTCAAGAAGCATTCACCAAGCAGATAATCAAATAGGTTAGCATGATTCAAGTCATCTACTCACACTGGACATATCAGTTGGATTTTCCCCTTGCCCGCTCTCCCAGAGTAAAGATGAACTGGCTCCAAAGTTTACGATGGAATCAATTTAGGTTGCTTGACTATTTGTGCAAGACACTGGCAGCCCAGAAAACAGAATGAGAAAGCCAGGAGGAACCCTAAAGCTCACTGACCAAACTTCTAATATTAGAAATGGGAAAACTTAGGTTTGCAAAACTAAAGACTTACTCAGAGTCATACAGCTAGGAAGTGGCACAGTTGGAACTAGTACCCAGGTTCCCTGTGTGCAAAGCTAAGCTCCACTAAGTATATTCAATATAAAATTTGCCTCAAAGATGGAATTGACCCATCCTTTCAGGAAAGCAATTACTTACCAAATAGGTGCCCCGGTTGCCAAAGCAAGAACTTAAAAGTACCCTAAAAAGTGACCTTAACGTAAGCATCTAAAACTCTTGTCTTTAAAAGTATAGAATGTAAGAAAGTGACATTTTTGCATCCTTTTAAGACATAAGTTTTCACTAGTCCAAGACGGCCTGTGTATTTGTGGTTGTGCATGTGTATGTGTGGGCTTAATGATAAAATTCCTTTTCTCTGACATCTGTTTTATACATATAAACATACATACATATAAAGTATGTTATCCTTATATAAAGAAGAGCTAACACCTATCCTTCTCAAACTCTTCCAAAAGATAGCAGAGGGAGGAACACTCCCAAACTCATTCTATGAGGCCACCATCACCCTGATACCAAAACCAAAGACGTCACAAAGAAAGAAAACTACAGGCCAATATCACTGATGAACATAGATGCAAAAATCATCAACAAAATACTAGCAAACAGAATCCAACAGCACATTAAAAGGATCATACACCATGATCAAGTGGGGTCTATTCCAGGAATGCAAGGATTCTTCAATATACACAAATCAATCAACGTGATACACCATATCAACAAACTGAAGGAGAAAAACCATATGATCATCTCAATAGATGCAGAGAAAGCTTTTGACAAAATTCAACACCCATTTATGATAAAAACCCTGCAGAAAGTAGGCATAGAGGGAACTTTCCTCAACATAATAAAGGCCATATATGACAAACCCACAGCCAGCATTGTTCTCAATGGTGAAAGACTGAAACCATTTCCACTAAGATCAGGAACAAGACAAGGTTGCCCACTCTCACCACTCTTATTCAACATAGTTTTGGAAGTTCTAGACACAGAAATCAGAGAAAATAAAGAAACAAAAGGAATCCAAATAGGAAAAGAAGAAGTAAAGCTGTCACTGTTTGCAGATGACATGATACTATACATAGAGAACACTAAGGATGCTACCAGAAAACTACTAGAACTAATCAATGAATTTGGTAAAGTAGCAGGATACAAAATTAATGCACAGAAATCTCTAGCATTCTTATACACTAATGATGAAAAATCTGAGAATGAAATTAAGAAAACACTCCCATTTACCATTGAAACAAAAAGAATAAAATATCTAGGAATAAATCTAAGAGACAAAACCTAAGAGACAAAAGACTTGTATGCAGAAAACTATAAGACACTGATGAAAGAAATTAAATATGATACAAAAAGGTGGAGAGATATACCATGTTCTTGGATTGGAAGAATCAACATTGTGAAAATGACTCTATTACCCAAAGCAATCTACAGATTCAATGCAATCCCTATCAAATTACCACTGGCATTTTTTACAGAACTAGAACAAAAAATTTCACAATTTCTATGGAAACTCAAAAGACCCCGAATAGCCAAAGCAATCTTGAGAACGAAAAATGGAGCTGGAGGAATCAGGCTCCCTGACTTCAGACTATACTACAAGGCCACAGTAATCACGACAGTATGGTACTGGCACAAAAAAAGAAATATAGATCAATGGAACAGGATAGAAAGCCCAGAGATAAACCCACACACATATGGTCACCTTATCTTTGATAAAGGAGGGAAGGATATACAGTGGAGAAAAGACAGCCTCTTCAATAAGTAGTGCTGGGAAAACTGGACAGCTACCTGTCAGAGTATGAAATTAGAACACTCCCTAACACCACACACAAAAATAAACTCAAAATGGGTTAAAGACCTAAATGTAAGTCCAGACACTATCAAACTCTTAGAGGAAAACAGACAGAACACTCTATGACATCAATCACAGCAAGATCCTTTTTGACCCATCTCCCAGAGAAATGGAAATAAAAATAAACAAATGGGACCTAATGAAACTTAAAAGCTTTTGCACAGCAACGGATACCATAAACAAGACCAAAAGACAACCCTCAGAATGGGAGAAAATAGTTGCAAATGAAGCAACTGACAAAGGATTAATATCCAAAATTTATAAGCAACTCAGGCAGCTCAATAACAAAAAAACAAACAACCCAATCCAAAAATGGGCAGAAGAACTAAATAGACATTTCTCCAAAGAAGATACACAGATTGCCAACAAACACATGAAAGAATGCTCAACATCATTAATCATGAGAGAAATGCAAATAAAACTATAATGAGATATCATCTCACACCAGTCAGATTGGCCATCATCAAAAACTCTAGAAACAATAAATGCTGGAGAGGGTGTGGAGAAAAGGGAACACTCTTGCACTGCTGGTGAGAATGTAAATTGATACAGCCACTATGGAGAACAGTATGGAGGTTCCTTAAAAAACTACAAATAGAACTACCATATGACCCCACTATCCCACTACTAGGCATATACCCTGAGAAAACCATAATTCAAAATGTACCAAATGTACCAAAATGTTTATTGCAGCTCTATTTACAATAGCCAGGACATGGAAGCAACCTAAATGTCCATCAACAGATGAATGGATAAAGAAGATGTGGCACATATATACAATGGAATATTACTCAGCCATAAAAAGAAATGAAACTGAGTTATTTGTAATGAGGTGGATAGACCTGGAGTTTGTCATACAGAGCGAAGTAAGTCAGAAGGAGTAAAACAAATACCATATGCTAACACATATATATGGAATCTAAGAAAAAAAAATGTCATGAAGAGATTAGTGGTAGGACGGGAATAAAACACAGACCTACTAGAGCATGTACTTGAGGATATGGGGAGGGGGAAGGGTAAGCGGTGACGAAGTGAGAGAGTGGCAGGGACATATACACACTACCAAATGTAAATTAGATAGCTAGTGGGAAGCTGCTGCATAGCACAGGGAGTTCACCTCTGTGCTTTGTGACCACCTAGAGGGGTGGGATAGGGAGGGTGGGAGGGAGGGAGATGCAAGAGGGAAGAGATATGGGAACATATGTATATGTATAACTGATTCACTTTGTTATAAAGGAGAAACTAACACACTATTGTAAAATAGTTATACTCAAATAAAGATGTTTAAAAAAAAGTATGTTATCCTTGGTTTTGAAAGGCTATTTAAAAATTTTGTTTAAATTTTTATATTTAATTAATACTTTCAATATACTAATATAATGTAAAAATTTATGCAGGTATAAATTAAGATCCTATAATGAGGTTACTCATTCCTTTCCCATATGGTTAAACTACAATATGCATGAAAAAAAAATCATGGAATGTTAGATCTGAAAGTGGGCTTATAGATCCCCTACCCACCCTCACCTTTGGGCCCCTCACCTTTGGGCCCCCGCAAATGACTTACCAAGGTCACAGACCCCATTAGTAGCAGAACCATCACCATACCCATCATGTCTAGGGTTTTTTCCCACTATACCATCATTCTGCCTCTCTTCATTTACAGAGTCTAGTGTGCTTCCCCAGAGAAATCTCTGTCTGGAGACTATCACCTTCCATTTTCCTAGCCCATTAGAATCCACGACTCCTAGACTGTTAGAAGTAGATCATCTAGCTCAGGAGTTGCAACCTGATTGAATCCAGGCTGTAAGTATATTTCATTTAGCTATCACATTTTTAAAGAAAGTGAAGGCTTTTTTACATGGGATGAGGCTGCTGTATTTTACCCCAATCACTCCAGCCCTATTAACCCACTTCCAATAGCTTCATGCTTTTCTGTTTTCTCCTTGGCCACTGACAGCATTTGGGCCTGCAAACCCTGAATCCAGAACAGGCATAAGTAGCAGCACACCAAAGTAAAATTAGTTGATGGAAAATGTGAAATATGGCATTATGTTTTAGCAATAACTACATTCACTGCCTTAACAATAAAAAAATCCATTTAGGTTAACTACTCATATCAGAGGTCTGCAAACTATAACCAATTAATCAAACCCAGTCCACAGCCATTTCTGTATGCCCCGGCCCCAGGTGAGCTGAGAATGGTTTTTATATTTATAAACAGTTGAAAAATTCAAAGGAAGAACATTTCTGTGACATGAAAATTATGTGAAATTCACTTTTCAATGTCAATAAACAAAGTTTTATTAGAACAGCCACTCTCATTTCATGTACATATTAACTATGGCTGCTTTCTCACAACAATGGCAGTTAAGTAATTGCCACAGAAACTGAATGGCCCTCAAAGCCTAAAATATTGCCCTTTACAGAAGAGGTCTGCTGACCCCTGAGCTATATCAAAGAAAATTTAAAGTTCCTAATAAACTGCTAAAAAGTCACAAATATTTGTTTAGAATTGGAACATCTTACACATCACTCTCAGATGAATCTTCCTAAAACACAGCTCAGACCATGTCTCTCTCCTACCAAAAATGTTTTTAATACTCCCTGCCTATAAAGAAAAGTCTGAAGTACTTAACAGGTCCTGCACAGTCAAGACCTCAACCTTCCATTCCAACCTTATCTCCCAAACTTCTCTTCCTGCACCATATATCCCAGATGACTTGAATTATTTGCTATCCTTTTACATTCTCTTATATCATTCCTACTACATGAAATGCCCTGTCCTGAATACAGTGCAATGCAGTAAAATAAGCAGGGCTTTTAGAGTCAGGTCTGGGCTCTAATTCACTCTTGCCCTTATCAGTTGAGAAAGTTACTTAAACGCCTCTGAACTTCAGTTTTTTCATATATAAAGTAGGAATAATAATCCTTGCCTCATATGGCTCTTAAAAGATTTTAATTCCTGGCATATAGGAACAACTAAACAAGTGATATGTGTTATTAATTCTGTCCAATTACAATGCTACTTCCTCCTTTGCTTTTCCTTGTCCTTCCACAGGGAAATGACCTCTCCCTCTAATGTCGCATACCATGGTGTCCACCTGTCTCACTCTATGGATCTGATCCATATCTACTCCCTTATATGATGGTGATCTCTACATATATCTTACCTCCCCTACTAGTCTGGGACCTCCTTGAGGGCAGGATCCCATCTGTGACTTACTCTGTCACATCTGTGACAGCCCTGAGAACAATGGCTTGAATTTAGTATGTGCACAAGTATTTATGGAATGAATGATATGTGTTCACTGAACTATATAACATTTATTATGTGTATCATGTTGTGTTGGGATATAAGCAGAGGCTATATCACTTGTTCTAAATAATACCTAGCCTAAGTGCATAGAAAATATTCAAACAACACCAGGGACCAAAGCTGCCTACATAAAAACAAAGAACAAACAGAAAAGTGTGCAGTATATTCACCTTTCAGAGTGCCAGTGTTTTTATTTTTCACTGGCTTAAGTTATAATCACCATTTTGTACTCCAACAATTATGAATAGATCACATTTAAGGGGGGGAGGGAATGAATCACTTTCCCAAGGAAGACATACTGAATATCATTCATAATATCAATTACCTCTGAGCACAGATCTATCTAAGAAAATCTAAATATCCAAACAGGACCTATATTTAATAAATTAATCATCATACACAGTTGGGACTAAAACCTTTTCTAGAGCTCTGTACAAAATCAGACACAAGCAGGAAATCAAGTTCCAACTAGTTTAACAACTTTAACAAAAACTGCAGCTGGTTTTTGTGGCATGATGCACTAGGTTTTACTGGTTCCTAGAAACACTAGCCAGTTGAATTGATGGTCAATTTAATAAGTTAAATAAAAAGGTGCCAATAATTCTTCTTTACTTTTAATGCCAGACTCCAAGTGACAAAATGAATCCACACACGTATACAAAATTAATTGCTGAGACACACCAATGTAGGGAATGACATTTTCCAACAAGATGACAGCAAAAAATGTTTCCAACTACTTCTGCTTATGTATTTCCCTTTAGAAATCTACCAAAAAGTACACATTCACCAGCAGATATATTATTAACCTGAAGATGTATTATCAACAACTTACAATATTTCGCCGTTTCCATTTACAAAATACTTTCATAATCCATTAACTCCTTTGAGCCTCAAAGCAACTCTGTGAGGTGTGTATAATTACCCCCATTTTATATATGAAGTAAATGATTTGCGCCTTCTTATCCCAAAATGGTGAAGCCAAGATTGTAGCCCAGGTTTCTAAATCCACTTCCAGTGTTCTCTCTTCCTTTTTCCTCCACACAAAGCAAGAGTATACCTTTGTTTTGCGTCTACCTCACTTACTCTCAAAAAGTTGCCCAGCTAGCCCAGTGTGAGGAAACAGAGTGGGAGTATAAACATTACTGTGGTCAAGACAGCGGGAAACATCCCGCCTTTGCCTCTAGCTAATCACATTTTTAGAATCATGCAACTTAAAGGAAAGAAATGGAGTGTGGGTTAGCTGCTGGGTTTTATTTCCTAACTGTCCTATTTTTGGCTTTCTATGTATACTCAGAAAGGGAAAACCACCATAAATATCAAGAAGCCCCCTAAACCAAAATAACTCTTGGATCTTTTGCCCATATGCAAAGGTTTAAGCCTGCATAATTGTTGACTCTTACCACGTTTAGTCTCAGAAAAGTAAAGAATAAAAACCGCAACTTGCCCCTCGCTTAGAAAACTTTTGCCCTTCCTCAAACATTTTATTGAACTGTTTATTTTCTCTTAAGAATCTTAATCTCTCTGGATACTCCTCAGTTGTTCATTTTTTAGCACAGACACTTTCAGCGTACCCTACACTTCACAAAGCCAGTCCCTTCCAGGGGCTTAGATGAGCTTATTTGACTATGAATACTACAGCAAGCAGTTTACTGAAACAAGTAAATAAAAAGAAAATCCAAACATTCCCCCTTTTCCTTTCAGGAACCCCCACCTTTCTAACTACTTTTGTGGCACAACCTGCATATCTTTAACCTCTCAATGAACTCTATTAAGTGGCAACACACCCCAAAGCCTGGCCTAAAGTTTCTAAGGATCAGCATTTCAAATACCCCATCTTTAAGGCGCTGCCAAGAGTTTATTTTACTCTTGTTCAGACTGCACTAGGACAAACCATTATATGATCAAAGTCAGTCAAACAACCAGCAGGAACTTGGAAAACTTCTATTCTGACCAAAGTGGGCAGACAACATATTCAGGGAAAACACAGACTCCAAGGGGCAAATCAGGAGAGCTGCACAACAAACACCCCTGCGCTGCGGCTCCCAAGCCTTTCTCCCTGCTCTTGGTTGGCTGCATTTGCCTTAAGGTCCCCACGCTGGACCAGACACAGTATTTGTGGGGTAATCCACTCAGAAAAAAGTTATAGGCATACAGAATATATTTGCCAGTGACTTTGACTTTATTTTTCATAATCATCTTTCAACCAAGAAGAGAAAAAATGAATTATATCCACCCATTCACTAACCTCCATTCTTCTGGGTATATACTTTGGCACAATGGATTGGTTTGCCTGCACTCTTGTTGGGGATGTTTATTATTCTTTCTCCTACTCCAAGCCTTCTGCCAACTAGCAGAAATAAAAAGTCCATACACAGTGGGGAAGCAGGGGATTGTCCCACAGCTGTTAACTGTGACCACTGGGAAAGCCAAGCTAGGTGAGGTTCCTTCAGCCAGATGACTCCCAACCTGAGCTCTCTACTATGCTCCCAGGGGGCCGGGTTCCTCCTGCCAGGGACTAGGCAGGTCTTTGTTCCACCCTCGAGGAGAATTCAGTGGCATGTGAGGTCATTTAATAATTCTGAACTTACACCGACCTTGACCAAAACCATAACTCAGTAACTTAAAGAAAAAAATCACTGGGGCAAAGGTGCTTTCCTTAGAAAATAACTTGCCATCTGAAATTTTTTTACTGCCCCCATACTTACCTATAGCAACCAGAGGCCAGGCAGGAACAAAACCCTGACTCAAACTGCTGGCCTGAATTCCCAATTCTTTAGGAGGTCCTAGGGCAGTTCCTCAGTCAGCTTGGATGTCCCTTTGCCTCATACATGGTTAGAAACATGTCTGACAGTACAAGTAGACTGTCCCTTCGGAACAACAGTCTGACAAGAAAGGATAGTTGCAGAACAAGACAGTCCCTGGGACAGCTACAGATCCTGTATTATAAAGCCGAGGACACTAAAGGGAAAAGCCCCAATTCTAGTTGCAGCCCCTACCTTCCACTTCTACTGACCCCACTCCAAAGTGTCCGGAAACCCATTCGCCTCAGACACCTGGTCTGGGAATCACCCTAAATGCCCCCTTTCCCCGTGGTGTGGAAGAGCTCAAAGGCCAGAACCACTGGCTCGAGGAAACTGCTCATCAAAGCCTTCCACTTACTTCTCATTGCGCTGATAAGCGCGTTGCCGTCTTTGATCACGTCTTTGATGAATTTATTGGTCCTCTCCAGTTCCTGCTCATAACACTTGAGCCTCTCGCGGAAATCAGGGCTGTCCAGGTAGCAGTCGCTGAACTCCAGCGGGGGGTGCCCCATGGTTCTGATGGCGGGGATTGGAAGGAGAGAGGAAAGACACAAAGACCAAGAGCATCAGTGGCACAGTACAGGGAGAAGATGGGGTGCACAGAGTGCAGGACCCGCTCAGGAAGCTGTAGCCTCCCTCCCTTTGGAGGACAGGTACCTGTTCAGATGAGATTCCTGGGGACAGCTGGCTGGTCTGTACCGGAAACGGGCGGCCTGGCGATTGCTTCAGGTGACTGGGAGAGCTAACTAACGCAGTCGGATCCCGGCGGGGTGCTGCCTAGCAAGCAGCTGGCCCCCTAGCCATCGCCCCCCTGACAGGCGACAGAAACTGCAGCTCAGCTCTCCTCCGGAGACCGGCCGGATCCTTCCTGAGCAATTGCAAACGTGACACTTCAGCCCGCCCAGGGTGTGGGCGGGGGTGAGCGCCGGGGGTGGGAGGTGCCTCTCCTTGCTCCCAGCTGCGGAGCCAGCTGAAGATTTCCTTTGCCGAACTCCGCGGGCAACCCTAATTGCACTGTCCCCTCCCCCTTCTTAAAGCCAGCGCCTCCGCCCTGCCCCAGTGAAGCCCTCGTACCGAGCCTGGGGACTCGAGTTCCTTCAGCTTTATCTTACTTGCACCCTAGGGTCTCGTTACCAGAGTCCTCCGTCTCCCAAAATTCTTCCTGGTCCAAGGGAGCCGGCCTGCTGTCCTGTTAAGCTCCGGAAGGGTTAAGCCGGGGCGGCAATGAAACGTAGCCTTCCTCCAAAGACGCCTAAGCGGGAAGAGGAGGGCAACAGCGCGACGCACAATAGCTGCAGTAGCCCGACGCTTCCCTACGGAAACTGGGGAGCAGTCAGCGCCCTAGACTCCTGCTGGAAAGCGTGGCGACCTGGGAGATGTAGTCTTTCCATTTCACGCCCGGTGACTCCTCCCTGCGATCTCCCCACTCCCCCGCCAGGGCGGTGGCTCTGGCCGAAAGGCATTCTCCGCCTGCCCCAGCTAATAGCTGTCCCGGCCCAGCCTCAAGGGGCAGGTGCACCGCACTAGAGTCTACCTGGAAGGCTTCCAAAACTGGAGCGAGCAAGAACCCGGGAGGGATCGATTGTGGGAGGCTTTCTCTCACTTCTCATTGTTTGGCTGGATTGTTTGTGGTTTTTCCTTCCTCTCTTTCCAGACTCCCTCTAACCAACCCACTTCTTTTTCTCGTCCCTTTCCCATTTCTACGGGTCCTAGAGTTCTAATTCCCATGGGCCTTCTACCTGAAGGGTTGACGCCCTTGGATCTCCATGTTAAGCTCAGAACCTCCTGCCAGAGAAAGGGAGGCCATAAATAGGAGTTCATTTTTCCCTGAATAGGACCTCAAAGCGTGGTTTTTGTGATCCAACTCATCTCATCAGCTGTTGATTAAAGCACATGATTTTCCATATGTAAGTGAAAAAATCTATGAAGAGGATGTTATAAATTTTCTTGCAGCTTCCCTGAGAGGCCTCTTGTCCATTGTCTATTGTAGGAGAACTGGGGCTGCTTTTACAGGTGGCTGCCTTGAGATTAAGAGTAGCTAGGGGCTGGAAAATAGTGTGTACACGGGCAAAAAGATTCATTTTAATTTTGGAGAAGTGTTTAGATTACATTGCCCTGTGAAGAAAGCCAAGAAAAGCCAGAACTGAAGGGGATTGTAAACAGAGTAATAATGGCTACCCCACCTGTGTTAGTATCCTATTGCTGCTGTAACAAATTACCACAACCTTGATGACTTGAAATAGCACAAATGTATTATCTTACAGTGCGACCTCTGTAGGCCAAAATCAAGATGTCAGGAGGGCTGTGTTCCTTTCTGGAAGCTCTAGGGGAGAACCGATTTCCCTGCCTTTTCCAGCTTCAGGAAGTTGTCCACATCCCCTGGCTCATAGACCCCTTCCTCCATCTTCAAAGCCAGCAATGGCCTATCAAGTCTCTCTCCCACTGCATCACTTTGACACTGACTCTCCTGCCTCCCTCTTTCTCTTATAAGGACCCACCGAATAACCCAGGATAATCTTCCACATCTCAAGATCCTTAACTTATATCTTCCAAGTCCTTCCATCATGTAAGATAACAGAGTCACAGGTTCTAGGGATTAGGACAGGGACAACTATGGGGGTAACATTCTTTACCTTCCACACAATCTATAATCCCATAACCCACCTCACTATTCCTCAAAACAATCTTATCAGGTTAGTAGTATTATTATTATACCCATTTAAAGATGAGATAGCTGAGTTGAAGAGAGGTTAAGTGACTTGCCTGAGGATACACAGCTAGTTTGAACTTGAGCCAACCCTTCTCTTAACCACTACACTATATCACAGTAATGGTCAAGAGTCCAATGAGGAAACACTCTCTGAGCAGTAATAGGCAGCCACATACCAGGAAAGGATTTTATTTCCTACTCTTTTATCTTTAAGAGAAAATATCCATTTTATTTATAAACACCAATGCAGGTACTAAGGGAAGATGCCCAATGAATTGGGTACATGGTCTTTCATTCTAGGAAAGTTCCCTATAGCATTCATTAACTAATTCAACAAACATTTATTGAACACCTGCTATATGCCTTGACTTATACAGCCTATGCCTATATTTTCATCATGATGAACATTATCATTGACATTATCGATGTTAGGTATCATCTACCTCCCTATACTCAAAGTGTTTTACAGTCATCCGTGTTATCCTTTATCTAGACAATGAAACTAAAGTGCAGAGGAACACAAGTGTCCTGGACCAAATACCAAGGAAGAAAGAGGGTTAAAATTAGAACTCAGTCCTTCAGATAATAGCAGCATTAATTGAGTGTTATTCTAGATGCTTTGCACATGTTATACCCAACACCTGACAACATGATAGGACTGGGGTCTTCAAATTTTTATTCACATAACTCCTAAAAGTTTTTTGAGAAGCTATGTACTCCCTCACATGTTAAGTTGACATCTAGATTTTATTCATCTTGTTTAAACAGTTGCAAAGTGGTATAATTTCTAGCATACTATACATATTGACAATTTAAAATAAAACTGTTATATTACATGTTTAAAGATATTCATTGGATTCTAGAAACCAAGGCAATTTGATGCCCAACATCAAACATTAAACACAAAAGTGTAAACTTTTCTTTAACCTTCAGAAAATATACATTGTTTCTTTCTTCATCTTGAAATCAAATATCCATTACATTCTCCCTACAGAATCATAGTCTATAATATTTTTATACTTGAAAGTCCTCTATTGATCTCCATATTGAATTTCTCTGCAACAAAATATGTCCATAAATAGAAATTGAATTATTTTTATTTCCTCGTGACCATAAGTCTCCAAGTATAAAAAGTCCTCTGGATTGAGTTATAGTTGCAATTATTATGTATACATAATCAGTAAAAATAGCATGAAGATATTATACATTGTGATTATTATTAAACATAAAACATAAAACTTTATTTGAAATACATCTGTTAGCGAGATGGATGAAGAAGAGGTAGGTTACAGGGCCTTTAGTTAAAGAAGATTTCTGGACATGAATATTTGAAATTGTTGCTTTATTTAGACCCAAGGGTTTTTACAGGCTGGGTCAAAGTATCACAGTAAGATTCCTGACCTTTGAAAAGTATGCTTTTCTTTTTAGAGACTGGGAAAAAGAGGTGGGAAAAGCAAATAATTTTTAGCAAATAGTACTAAAGGAATTTGATGATTTGGAAACTGGTTCCCTTTCAGCTTTATTCATAATTACCCAAACTTGGAAGGAACCAAGATATCCTTCAGTAGGTGAATAGATAAACTGTGGTAAATCCATGGAATAGAATATCATTCAGCACTAAAAAGAAATAAGCTATCATGATACCGCTTATATGTGGAATCTAAAAAAAATGGTACAAATGAACTTATTTACAAAACAGAAATAGAGTCACAGATGTAGAAAACAAACATGCTTACCATGGGGGAAGCAGGGGGAAGGTTAAATTGGGATATTGAGATTGACATATACACACTACTCCATATAAAATAGATAACTAATAAGGACTACTGTATAGCACAGGGAACTCTACTCAATACTCTGTAATGACCTATATGGGAAAAGAATCTAAAAAAGAGTGGATATATGTATATGTATAACTGATTCACTTTTCTGTACAGCAGAAACAAACACAACATTGTAAATCAACTATACTCCCGTAATTTTTTTTTTTTTTAAAAAGGAATGAGCTATCAAGACATGAAAAAACATGGAGGAAACTTAAATGCACATATTGCTAAGTGAAATAAGCCAATCTGAAAAGACTATATACTGTGTGATGCCAACTATGTGATATTCTGAAAAAGGCAAAACTAGAGACAGTAAAAAGATCAGTGTTTGCCAATGTTCACTGCAGCTCTATGTACAATAACCAGGACATGGAAGCAACCTAAGTGTCCATCAGCAGATGAATGGATAAAGAAGATGTGGCACATATATACAATGGAATATTACTCAGCCATAAAAGGAAACAAAATTGAGTTATTTGTAGTGAGGTGGATGGACCGGGCAGGACAGAAATAAAGATGCAGATGTAGAGGATGGACTTGAGGACATGGGGAGGCGGAAGGGTAAGCTGGGATGAAGTGAGAGAGTAGCACTGACATATATACACTACCAAATGTAAAATAGATAGCTAGTGGGAAGCAGCCGCATAGCACAGGGAGATCAGCTCAGTGGTTTGTGACCACCTAGAGGGGTAGGATAGGGAGGGTGGGAGGGAGGGAGATGCAAGAGGGAGGGGATATGGGGATATATGTATATGTATAGCTGATTCACTTTGTTATAAAGCAGAAACTAACATACCATTGTAAAGCAATTATACTCCAATAAAGATGTTAAAAAAAATTTTTTTTAACAAAGATCAGTGGTTGCCAAGGTTGTGGGGAGGGGAGAGATAAATGAATAGGTGGAGTCCCAGAGGATTTTTACAGCAGTGAAAATGCACTGTATGATATTATAATGGTGGATACATTTCATTATACATTTGTCCAACCCATAGAATGTACAACACCAATAGTGAAACCTAATGTAAACTATGGACTTTGAGTGATTATGATATAGTTTCAGTGTAGGTCATCAAATGTGCCACTCTGGTGGGGTATCTTGACAATGAGATGAAGTTATGCATGTGTTGGAGGCAGGGGTATATGAGAAATCTCTGTACCTCCCTCTCAATTTTTGTAACACTAAAACTGCTCTAAAAATAAAGATTTTAAAATTTTGTGGGGGGACAGAAATTCTATTTCCCCTGCTTCTTGTATGTCAAGGTAACACCACCTCCACAGTCTTAATTCAGGACAAATATCTCTTCTCTAAAGAATCGTTCTATTTAAGCTGCTATGCTATGGAAAGAATACTGAGTTTGAAGAAATACAGGTAATACAGACCTGAAGTTGAGTCTGGCTCCACCCTTTAGAAGCTCTGTGACCTGGAGCAAGTCATGTAAACCCTCCTTGGAATAGTGTCTTTTTCACAAATTTTTCTTAGGATTAACCATAGATGATGTATGTGGAAGTGCCTGGCACATAATAACTCCTCAATAAATGTTGGTTGAATCTAATGCTTTTTCATTGTGTTTGTTTTGATGGACAGCACCAGAGGCACGGAAGAGTCAGATTACTCACAATGATATCCCTAGAAAAACATTACTATGTATATGACAGCAGAACTTGATCCCTGTTCATTATCATCATAGGAAACTAAAAAGCCATGTTCAGAGTAATTTACTTTTTAAAAAATAAATTTATTGCTTTTATTTATTTATTTTTGGCTGTGTTAGGTCTGTTGCTGCACGTGGGCTTTCTCTAGTTGTGGCGAGCAGGGGCTATGCTTTGCTGTGCTATGCAGGCTTCTCATTGCAGTGGCTTCTCTTGTTGCGGAGCATGGACTCTAGACAGGTGGGCTTCAGTAGGTGTGGCACAAGGGCTCAGTAGTTGTGGCTTGCAGGCTCTAGAACGCAGGCTGCATAGTTGTGGTGCATGGGCTCCACGGCATGTGGGATCTTCCCAGACCAGGGATCCAACCCATGTCCCCTGCATTGGCATGCAGATTCTTAACCACTGCACCACCAGGAAAGTCCCCCCAGAGTAAATTACATTTCAACTCACATAGAAACTCTAGTCTAGTTTGTGGTATAGTTAATATGCTATCTCAACTTTCAGGCCACTCATGGGGTCTGCAGCTTTGCAACATGGCCAAGACTCTCAGGGGTTAAGAACAAGAACCTGAAATTCTGGAGTTAATCATTTTAGTGGGTTACTCCAAGGTGGAGTTGCAGGATAGCTGAAAAGTTTCAACAATGTTCAGCTCAGGTCATCCAGGATAGGAGCTTATCAGCTCCTTATCAGCTCCTATTAAATCCATTATCAGCTTCATGTGTCTGTCTGTCCATCCTTCATGCTGGAATCAGAACCAGAGGGAATCAGAAGTGAGGGAAAGTAAAGAAACCAGATGTTATAGATTTTTAGGAAAGGCAATGTACTTGCCCAAGAAAACCAAATAAATATCCAATATTAACTTAATATGCCGGTTTCTGTTTCATCTCTCCCATCTGAGACCACAGCTAGCTTCATTAAAACATTTCTTTACAGTGCTCATTAATCATTTGCTCTTCACACATGAAAAAGTAAAATGAGTTCTTTTTAAAAGGGTCTGGGAGCCTGCAAAGAAAGGTACTTTTCCAAATGACATTTTTTTAGGCTTTAGTAATTTATGAGATGTGTTTTAAAAGAGTTTTATCCTAAAGACACAAAGTAATATATTATAATTCCTATGTTTCTTATAACAAATCCTGAAGGTTTTTGTCCTAAGATGTTACAATCCTTTCACAAAAAAGTAGAGAAGATACAGAACTTAATTGGCCTATGTCAGTAACAATAAGAGAGACTGAGGGGAAATAGGGATGAGAAGTGGGGGGGGAGGAGGCGGCATGGATGGATGATTTCTCTTAAATGATGATGATTTCTCATGTTACATACATGATCTTGCTTACTTTGCATAACAACTCAGTGAGGAAGGTACTACTGTCACCTTCATTTTATAGACGAGGCAACTGAAACTCAGAGAAGATAAGCTGCTTGGCTAAGGTCATCCAGAAAATATATGATATCCCAGAGATATAAATCCAGGTCTGAATCTGAAGCCTATTTTGCCATTGCATTATAATGCCTTCCAGTCTAATACCTCAATATCTAATCTCTATTCCCTCCTGCTTATGTGACTGGATGTACTTAGTACCACAATACAGAAAAAAATAGTTCAGGGTCATTGATAATTGCAGCAAATTATTTTAAGTTATCCCAGGTTTAATGTTAACAAGTGCATTATGTTTAACGTCTCTGAAGAGCTAGCTGTCACTTCTGGCTCTCATACTGTATATGTCCAACCCTCTAGAATTTCCAGACTTGCAATGCATAGAATATAAGGCAATGTGCATATCAGCTCCCCCCAACCCCACTACCTGGCTAGCCTTGCCCTTAGTTCTAGCTTCGCCTAAATCCTGTAATACTATCAGCCCCATTCCCAGCCCCACTCTTGACTCTGGCCCTTTCTCTGCTTTGACTAGACTTGGCCTAGTTTCTTTCCTTAGCCTAAGCCAAGATTTTAGGAGGTATAAGTGACAAATGGTTGAAGGAAGGGAAAATTCTTTTTCATAGTTTCTGTACATGCAACTCTCCACTTATCCTGCCCCTTCAGATCTCCCCTTATGATGTTTTCTGGTGGAAAAAACCCATCAATTTTAGCTTTAGTAATGTAATCTATTTTAATCTATGTGATTATCCACCAAAATTTTTTATTCATAGGATTCACTGTTTTCATCACACTTTCATATTAGCAAGTCCATATCAAAGCTGTCTGTGGATAAGAACCTGGGGATTTTCTCCTTGTGGCCATTTTCTGTGTCCATTTTGATTCCCAATTAGCTACATTATAAGGATGGTGAAAGCATGGCTGAATAATTTTATATCCCAGAAACTTCTATACTTTTATTTTATACTGCCATCCCAGTACAGCCTGCTGTGCATCCCATTTTCCAGCATCTAAGAAGGTAGTATGATCTTCTGAGGGACCAAAAACTTACCAACTGTTCCTGGAAGCTCCTACCGAATAGTGGAACCTAAATCATAATGTTCTAATGATCCTTGAATTTTGGTTTGCATAAGAATCACCTAAGGTGATTGTTGAAAATGTAGATTCTCCTACATCCATCTCTCACAGTGAGTCTGATGATATGATATGGATTCAGGTATGGGCTGAGGCCAGGTAATATGGACTGAGGCCTGGAAATAATAAGGAATAAGAAAATGGGGGTAAGGGGAACTTAGGTGAGTCCTTGGGAAGTCTTAATTTTAAACAAGTACCACACATGATTCTGATGAAGGGAGTCCACAACCCAGTCATCCAGTCCTATGCATTGAAATAGGGTTTTTTGTGTGTGTTTTTAAAAATAAATTTATTTTATTTATTTTTATTTTTGGCTGTGTTGTGTCTTCATTGCTGTGCGCGGGCTTTCTCTAGTTGGGGCGAGTGGGGGCTACTCTTTGCTGCGGTGCGTGGGCTTCTCATTGCAGTGGCTTCTCTTTGCTGTGGAGCACGGGCTCTAGACACGTGAGCTTCAGTAGTTGTGGCTTGCAGGCTCTAGAGCGCAGGCTCAGTCGCTGTGGCCCATGGGCTTAGTTGCTCCACAGCATGTGGAATCTTCCTGGACAAGAGCTTGAAACTGTGTCCCTAGCATTGGCAAGCTGACTCTTAACTACTGGGCTACCACAGAAGTCCCTCCTTAATCTATTTTTAATAGACAATGTGTGGATTTCCAACTTCTCTTTTTTTTTTTAACATCTTTATTGGAGTATAATTGCTTTACAATGGTGTGATAGTTTCTGTTTTATAACAAAGTGAATCAGTTATACATATACATATGTTCCCATATCTCTTCCCTCTTGCATCTCCCTCCCTCCCACGCTCCCTATTCCACCCCACTAGGTGGTCACAAAGCACCAAGCTGATCTCGCTGTGCCATGTGGCTGCTTCCCACTAGCTATCTATTTAACGTTTGGTAGTGTACATATGTCCATGCCACTTTCTCACTTTGTCACAGCTTACTCTTCCCCCTCCCCATATCCTCAAGTCTATTCTCTAGTAAGTCTGTGTCTTTATTCCCGTCTTACCCCTAAGTTCTTCATGACATGTTTTTCTCTTAGATCCCATATGTATGTGTTAGCATATGGTATTTGTTTTTCTCTTTCTGACTTACTTCACTATGTATGACAGACTCTAGATACATCCACCTCACTACAAACAACTCAATTTCGTTTCTTTTCATGGCTGAGTAATATTCCATTGTATATATGTGCCACATCTTCTTTACCCATTCATCCGATGATGGCCACTTATGTGGCTTGCATCTCCTGGCTATTGTAAATAGAGCTGCAATTAACATTTTGGTACATGAATCTTTTTGAATTATGGATTTCTCTGGGTATATTCCCAGTACTGGGATTGCTGGGTCATATGGTACTCCTATTTGTAGTTTTTTAAGGAATCTTCATACTGTTCTCCATAGTGGCTGTATCAATTTACATTCCCACCAACAGTGCAAGAGTGTTCCCTTTTATCCACACCCTCTCCAGCATTTATTGTTTCTAGAGTTTTTGATGATGGCCATTCTGACCAGTGTGAGATGATATCTCATTGTAGTTTTGAGTTACATTTCTCTAATGATTAATGACGTTGAGCATTCTTTCATGTGTTTGTTGGCCATCTGTATATCTTCTTTGGAGAAATGTCTATGTAGGTCTTCTGCCCATTTATGGATTGGGCTGTTTGTTTTTTTGTTTATTGAGTTGCATGAGCTGCTTATAATTTTGGATATTAATCCTCTGTCAGTGGCTTCATTTGCAACTATTTTCTCCCATTTTGAAGGTTGTCTTTTGGTCTTGTTTATGGTTTCCTTTGCTGTGCAAAAGCTTTTAAGTTTCATTAGGTCCCATTTGTTTATTTTTGTTTTTATTTCCATTTCTCTAGGAGGAGGATCAAAAAGGATCTTGCTGTGATTTATGTCATAGAGTGTTCTGCCTATGTTTTCCTCTAAGAGTTTAATAGTTCCTGGCCTTACATTTAGGTCTTTGATAAATTTTGAGTTTATTTTTGTGTATGGTATTAGGGAGTGTTCTAATTTCATACTTTTACATGTACCTGTCCAGTTTTCCCAGCACCAATAATTGAAGAGGCTATCTTTTCTCCACTGTATATTCTTGCCTCCTTTATCAAAGATAAGGTGACCATATGTGAGTGGGTTTATCTCTGGGCTTTCTATCCTGTCCCATTGATCTATATTTCTCTTTTTGTGCCAGTACCATACTGTCTTGATTATTGCAGCTTTGTAGTATAGTCTGAAGTCAGGGAGCCTGATTCCTCCAGCTTCATTTTTTGTTCGCAAGATTGCTTTGGATATTCGGGGTCTTTTGTGTTTCCATACAAATTGTGAAATTTTTTGTTCTACTACTGTGAAAAATGCCAGTGTTAGTTTGATAGGGATTGTTTTGAATTTGTAGACTGCTTTGGGTAGTAGAGTCGTTTTCACAATGTTGATTTTTCCAATCCAAGAACATGTTATATCTCTCCATCTACTTGTATCATGTTCATTTCTTTTATCCGTGTCTTATAATTTTCTGGACACAGGTCTTTTGTCTCCTTAGGTAGGTTTATTCCTAGATATTTTATTCTTTTTGTTGCAGTGCTAAATGGAAGTGTTTTCTTAATTTCATTTTCAGATTTTTCATCATTAGTGTATAGGAATGCCAGAGATTTCTGTGTATTAATTTTGTATCCTGCTACTTTACCAAATTCATTGATTAGCTCTAGTAGTTTTCTGGTAGCATCTTTAGGATTCTCTATGTATAGTATCATGTCATCTGCAAACAGTGACAGCTTTACTTCTTCTTTTCCTATTTGGATTCCATTTATTTCTTTTTCTTCTCTGATTGCTGTGGCTGAAACTTCCAAAACTATGTTGAATAAGGATGGTGAGAGTGGGCAACCTTGTCTTCTTCCTGATATTTGTGGAAATGGTTTCAGTTTCTCACCATTGAGGACAATGTTGGCTGTGGGTTTGTCATATATGGCCTTTATTATGTTGAGGAAATTTCCCTCTATGCTTACTTTCTGCAGGTTTTTATCATAAATGGGTGTTGAATTTTGTCGAAAGCTTTCTCTGTTATGCAGAGAAAGATGATTTAGATGATCATATGGTTTTTCTCCTTTCATCTGTTAATATGGTGTATCATGTTTACTGATTTGTGTAAATCGAAGAATCCTTGCATTCCTGGAATAAACCCCACTTGATCATGGTGTATGATCCTTTTAATGTGAAGGTGGATTCTGTTTTGCTAGTATTTTGTTGAAGATTTTTGCATCTTTGTTCATCAGTGATATTGGCCTGTAGTTTTATTTCTTTGTGACATCTGGCTGAATGGACACAAAAGCAAGACCCATATATTTGCTGTCTACAAGAGACCCACTTCAGACATAGGGACACATACAGACTGAAAGTGAGGGGATGAAAAAAGCTATTCCATGCAAATGGAAATCAGAAGAAAGCTGGAGTAGCAATTCTCATATCAGACAAAATAGACTTTAAAATAAAGACTATTACAAGAGACAATGAAGGACACTACATAATGATCAAGGGATCGATCCAAGAAGAAGACATAAAAATTGTCAGGGCTTCCCTGGTGGCGCAGTGGGTGGGAGTCCGCCTGCCGATGCAGGGGACGCAGGTTCGTGCCCCGGTACGGGAGGATCCCGCGTGCCGCGGAGCGGCTGGGCCCGTGAGCCATGGCCGCTGGGTCTGTGCGTCCGGAGCCTGTGCTTCGCAACGGGAGAGGCCGCAACAGTGAGACGCCCGCATATCACAAAAAATATTCAATATTTATGCACCCAACATAAGAGGAGCACCTCAATACATAAGGCAAATACTAACAGCCATAAAAGGGGAAATCGACAGTAGCACATTCAAAGTTGGTGACTTTAACACTCCACTTTCACCAATGGACAGATCATCCAAAATGAAAATAACTAAGGAAACACAAGCTTTAAATGATACATTAAACAAGATGGGGCTTCCCTGGTGGCGCAGTGGTTGAGAATCCGCCTGCCGATACAGGAGACACGGGTTCGTGCCCTGGTCCGGGAAGATCCCACATGCCGCGGAGCAACTAAGCCCGTGAGCCATGGCCGCTAGGCCTGCGCGTCCGGAGCCTGTGCTCCGCAACGGGAGAGGCCACAACAGTGAGAGGCCCGCATACCACAAAAAAAAAAAAAAAAAAAACAAGATGGACTTAACTGATATTTATAGGACATGCCATCCATAACAACAGAATACACGTTTTTCTCAAGTGCTCATGGAACATTCTCCAGGATAGATCATATCTTGTTTCACAAATCAAGCCTTGGTAAATTTAAGAAAATTGAAATTGTATCAAGTATCTTTTCCAACCACAGCAGTATGAGAGTAGATATCAATGACAGGAAAACTTCTGTAAAAAATACAAGCACATGAAGGCTAAACAATACACTACTTAATAACGAAGTGATCACTGAAGAAATCAAAGAGGAAATCAAAAAATACCTAGAAACAAATGACAATGGATACACGATGACAAAAAAACCTATGGGATGCAGGAAAATCAGTTCTAAGAGGGAAGTTTATAGCAATACAATCTTACCTTAAGAAACGAAACATCTCAAATAAACAACCTAACCTTACACCTAAAGCAATTAGAGAACGAAGAACAAAAAAACCCCAAAGTTAGCAGAAGGAAAGAAATCATAAAGATCAGATCAGAAATAAATGAAAAAGAAATGAAGGAAATGATAGCAAAGATCAATAAAACTAAAAGGTGGTTCTTTGAGAAGATAAACAAAATTGATAAACCATTAGCCAGACTCATCAAGAAAAAAAGGGAGAAGACTCAAATCAGTAGAATTAGAAATGGAAAAGGAGAAGTAAGAATGGACACTGCAGAAATACAAAAGATCTTGAGAGATTACTACAAGCAACTCTATGCCAATAAAATGGACAACCTGGAAGAAATGGAAAAATTCTTAGAAATGCACAACCTGCCAAAACTGAACCAGGAAGAAATAGAAAATATGAACAGACCACTCACAAGCACTGAAATTGAGACTGTGATTAAAACTCTTCCAACAAACAAAAGCCCAGGACCAGATGGCTTCACAGGCGACTTCTATCAAACATTTAGAGAAGAGCTAACACCTATCCTTCTCAAACTCTTCCAAAATATAGCAGAGGGGGGAACACTCCCAAACTCATTCTTGATACAGGGTTTTATTATTAAACACTGGTTGAGAAATGAGAGTCCTCATACTACAGTGATTTTGATTAATAACATGAGTAGAAGTTTCCACCTCTCATGTTGGCAACAGTTAGGCTTTCTGGCTTCCATACTATTTCATCTTACATCTGATTCTAAGCTAATACTTAAATTAACATGATTAAATAACTGTGGCATTTGTTTAACATATTTTTTTGTGTGTAACATTTTATATGTGGTCATTTTTATTCATAGCACATATTACGTTACATATTTTTTAACAGAATTGGTAGAGTGACAACTTGAGAAAAATGAAACAATCAAAATATTTTCCAACGGGTTTCAGGTCTTGAGGGTGATAAGCCTCAAGAAGAATTGTCTGAAGAAGCCTTCAGACAATTGAGCCTAGCAAATTCTTTCAGTTTCTCTTTAAGGAAGAAACATGAGATAAAACATGCAATTCTTTTGAATCTTTAAATCTCTTCCTTTTTTCATGAATAAAAGAAGCAGTAGACAAATGTTCAGAATAACATGTCACTGACTGTAAATGAATATGCATTCATACTTAAAGTAAAATATTAAGATATAAAATATTTTAATAAAGTACTCTAGAACAATGTAACTTTGTTCTTTTTCCAAAATTAGGAGTAATTTAACGTTAGTAATTTTATAAATGGACACAGCACACAGTGGACACAGAGGTGATTATCTAAAGAAGGCAACAGTATGGTGACAATACTCGGCAAGGACCCAGTACATGCCAATCATTCATTTTCTCTCTTTGTTAAACCAACATTACCACAGGAAGGAAAGTGGTTTCAGAAACTTACTAAAAATGAATTGTGGGTGAGTTCACATTTCAACCTTCAGAAGTCTTGGTTAAGCTACTATGTTACTCTACTTCTTAGTCTTAAGAAGAACAACTTTGTATTTTAAGTTAATGTTAAATACTGAAAGGTAGAGAAAACATTAACATTTACCATGTCCAAGACACCTACTAAACCATTCTGACTACAATCATCCCTTGAGGCAGTAATGTCATTCCTCATTCTTCAGATGAGGAAACTGAAGCTTAGAAAGATGAAGTAATTTGTCCAAAGTCACACAGCTTGGAAGTGGTTGAGCTGGAAATCAAATCCAACTGCTGGGACCCCAGCATCTCACTCTTAACTATTATGTTAGCCTGTCTCTGTGCTGAATATATCATTTTCATTACATTGGACAAAGTTTAAAATCTTGCTAAACACTGGTGTTGACAAGGAGAGACAGGTGTTCTCATAGACGGATTGTTGGAATGGAAACTGGTATGAACGTTTTGGAAGGCAATTTGGAAAGATCTACCAGAATTTTAAATGCATATTCTCCTTGACCCAATTGTTCTACTTTTAGGAATTTGTGCTATAGATTTCACCACAGAAGCATGAAAAGATATGGACAAGCAAATTCACTATAGCATTATTTTTTAGTAGCCAATCTGGAAATCCCTGAAATGACCATTATGGGACTGGCTATACAAATAATGTACACCCATGCAGTGGGAGATTATGCACACGTAAAGAGAATGAATTAGTATGGTCCAAGGTATGTAAGTGAATAAAACTGGTTGAAAACTAGTCTCACATTAGTATCTAGAGTATGATCATTTTGTGTGTTTTATATTATATATTATAATTTGTAATATATATATAAATTGTATCAATAAAAATGGCAGTGGGTACATTTGTATACGTATTTATTCACAAATAATTTTAATGGTCTTGATTTGGGGAAGTGGAAATGGGATCGGTGGGGTGGGACTTTTCATTTTACACCCTTCTGAACAGTTTGAATTGTTACTATGAGCATATTTTATTAAGGACGAAATTAAGACAATAAACAAAAACAAAAACTCAAGAAACATCATTTAATTCAGTACCATTAGAACTTTTTAGACCATGAACATAGTAAGAAATACAGTACATCATAGACCAGGACATACATATATATAACTAAAACAAGTTTCACAAAATACTGCATACACTGTGCTGTACTATTTTCTATTCTACTCTATTTCATTAAAAAAAATCTTTCATCACTACCCACTAAAATGATTTCATATCCCAAAGTAAACCTCGACTTGTCCTGCAGACATGGGCACAGACCCCATTAAGCACCATAATCCAGATGGGGACCTACTTATACAAACAGACCATCTCCAGCCAGCCCAGTGTTTACCTAACCCACAAACTCAGATACTCCCAGCCAATCAACACCACTCAGAGATTTTGCTTTCCTAAAATAGGACAGATACAGATTATGATTTTTTGACTTTAAAAGATTTATCCCATTCTTCCTATTCCCCGCCTCATATCCCAGAACCTACCTAGACTATACTGAATTGGCTTCCCTGCTTGGCAGTAAAACTTTTTCACTCAATTTTTGCTCTTTACTTTTTAATTTAGCAAACCAGTAATGATTTATGACCTGTAGTTTGACAAAAACTGATCTAATTCACTAGGGAACTAAAAAAAAATGTTGGGTCTCTTGCTCATTCGTTTTAATACAATTTTTCTGTTTTATTCCCAATGAACTACCAGTTCACATAATTAAATTTCTATTTGCCCTACTCAAACAATAATTTTCATATTCCTGATTTATTTATTTTGATTGTGCAAAGCAAAACCAAGCTTTCCTGCAGCCAGCAATAACGTTAAAAATAAACTCACTGAACCCAAAGATGTGGGGAGAGTTTGGTTGATCAGGAAATTTAGGAAGAGGCATTAGACTATTTAAGTGGAACCAAATATAAAATTTTACACCATGTGTTTAAGAAAATTCTTTTTTTTTTTTTTTTTCGGTACGTGGGCCTCTCACCATTGTGGCCTCTCCTGTCGCGGAGCACAGGCTCCAGACGCGCAGGCTCAGCGGCCATGGCTCACGGGCCCAGCCGCTCGGCGGCATGTGGGATCTTCCCGGACCGGGGCACGAACCCGTGTCCCCTGCATCAGCAGGCAGACTCTCAACCACTGCACCACTAGGGAAGCCCTAAGAAAATTCTTAATATTTTTTGTGGTTGATGTGAGCTTATGTAAAACTGCCTTGTTAAACTGTATTAGTAAAACAAAAAATAAATCAATAAAACATTAAGAAAAATACAAAACATTGATATTTAATGTTTTTATCCTGCTTTTAACAATAAGCAGTAAATTGGAACAATTTAACTTTAAACAAATATGAAACAGTGCATTCTTCAGATCTTTAAATAACCATTTTGAGATAACTGAAAACTTCTGTCATTCTCATGTCTAACCAATACTTTGCTGCAACAACCCTAGGCTTTTTTTATGTAACAACTTTATTGATGTATATAGCTCACATACCATACATTTACAATGTACAATTCAATGTTTTTTAGTATATTCACAAAATTGAGCAACTATCACCACAATAAATTTTAGAATATTTTCATCACCTCAAAAAAATTACCCTGTACTCATTAGCAGTCATTCTCCATTTCCCTCTAAACCCACCACCTCCCAGCTTCTGTCAACCATAAATCTACTCTGCCTTTATAGATTTGCCTATACTGGACATTGTCTATAAGTAAAATCATATAATATGTGACCTTTTCTGTCTGGCATCTTTCACATAGCATAATGTTTTCAAGGTTCATCTATTTTATAGTATGAATCAGTACTTCATTCCTTTTTACTGCCAAATAAAATCCATTGTATAGACATATCACATTTTGTTTATCCATTCATCAGTTAATGGTCATCTGGATTGTTTCCTCTTTCGGGTTATTATGAGTAATGCTGCTATGAAACTTCATGCACTAAAATTAGAAATTAATTTTAAAAGATAGCAAATAGCTTCATATATATTTGGGAATGAAATTACATATTAATAAATAACCCCTTTATTTAAAAAGGAAACAAAGAAAATTAAGAAATGCTAGAATAGAATGATAATAAAACTGTACATGCCAAAATTTGGGGGCCACACCCGAAAATGTTATATAGGTATATAGGTCAAAATTTATGGTATTAAATAAATTATTTGATCAGGAAACAAGAAATGTTAAAAACAAAAAAAAGTTGAACATTCAACTCACAAACTGGAAAAAAGTGCATAAAGAAAGAATAATAAGAATTAAAAAATGAAATAGAGAAAAAACAACATATAAGATTTACAAAATGAAAATTGGTTCTTAAAAAAGAAGATAGAAATTGGCAAAACTATTTTTTAAATAATTAGGCTCAAGTAAATAAAATGAAGATTAAATAAGATACAACAGAGATTAAAAACAATAAAAATGTACTATGAAGATTTGCGTGCTAATAGATTTGAAAACACAAATGAAATAGATAAGCTCATATAAATCTATAAAATGCCAAAATAGGCACAAAAAGAAAGATAACTAACACATACAAAACTGAAGTGGTAGTAAAAATTTTCCCTCTCATAAATCTCCAGGTCCATATTGTTTTACAAGCAAGTTCCACCAAGCTTTGTAGACCTCTAAATTCCTATTATATACAAGTCGTTCCACTAAAAAGGAGCAAAATCTGCCCAGTTCATTTTATAAGGCACTAATATTATAGATTCCGAAACTATAACCAAAATAAGAAAAAGTGTTAGCCCAATTCACTGAGTATAGCTGCAAAATTTTTAAATAAATTATTAATTAACCTACCAGAGTATATATTTTAAAAATCATTCACTATGATCAACTATGAGTTTTCCCAGGAATAGAAAGATGATTCAATATCATGAAACCTGTCTATATAATTTAACATATTAATAGTCTAAATAAGTTAACTCATATGACTCTAATAATACATTTAATAAAGTTCTAGACTAATTTATGTTTTAAATAACTGCCAGCAAACAAGTAATAAAAGAGAAAAACACAAATCCAAATTTTGGTTTTTAAACAAACTAACCAAGAATATAAACTTTTTGAAAAAATAAAGATTAAAAAGGAGATATGAAGAAATAATAATATGAATGAGAAAGGGGATTAACTACAGATAAATTTGAAAACTCACATGAAATGGAATACTTTTTAGAAATTAATGGAACTCAGTCTAGAAAAAAACAGAAATTCCAAGTAGATCTATAGAGCTATTTAAAATTTGAAGCAGTTTAAGATTGTCCCACAGAGAAAACACAAAACCAGATAGTTTTATAGGACAGTTTTTCCTAACATTTAAGGAAAAGATCATTCCAATTTTATGCAAAATCTTCCAGTTTCTCATTTTATGAGGCTAGAATAGTTTTGATATCACAACCACAATGGAACAGTACAAGAAAGGAAAAGCAAAAGCCTATTTAACTTATGAATATAAATACATCAAGTCTAAACAAAATTTTAGAAAACTAAATCTTACAGTGTCTAAAAGTACAATATGCCATTGGCAAGCAGGGCTTATTCCAGCAATGCAAAGATAAACTCATAATGAGAAATCTTTCAATGACATTTACTACATGTTAGAATAAATGAGAAAAGCCATAAGATTCTAAATACAAGAGTATTTGATACAAATTCGGCACATTTTTTTTTACTTGAAAACTTCTAGCAAACCAGGAATATAAGGGAAATTTCTTAATCTGAACAAAGGGAATCAACAAAAATCATACAACAGTGTCTTAAAAGGAGAAATGTTGGGAGTATTGCCTTTAAAATTAGGAAAATGCCAATTAGGCCCACAATCACCACTTCCTATTTGTAGTCTGAACCAGAAAAGAAGACAAGAAAAATCAATGAATTGCTAAGGATTACGAAAGAATACATAAAACTGTTATTATTTGCAGATGATTTGTCTCTATTAAAAAAAATTCTAAGTATCTACTGACCAGTTATTAGAAATACAGGAGAGTTTTGTAAGGTATCTTTTTTAAAATTAAAGTATAGTTAATTTACAATGTTGTCTTACTTTCAAGTGTACAACAAAGTGATTCAGTTATACATATATATATACATATATATATTATTTTTCATATTCTTTTCCATTATAGGTTGTTACATGATATTGAGTGTAGTTCCCTGTGCTATACAGTGGGTCCTTACTGTTTACCTATTTTATATATAGTAGTGTGTATATGTTAATCCCAAACTCCTAATTTATCTCTCTCCCATTTCTGCTATCCCCTTTGGTAACCATAAATTTGTTTTCTATACCTGTGAGTCTATTTCTGTTTTGTAAATAAGTTCATTTGTATCAATTTTTCGATTCCACATATAAGTGATATCATATGGTAGTTTTCTTTGTCTGGCTTACTTCACTTAGTATGATAATCTCTAGGTCCAACCATGTTGCTGCAAATGGCATAATTTCATTCTTTTTTATGGCTGAGTAGTATTACACCATGTATATATACCACATCTTCTTTATCCATTCATCTATCAATGGACATTTAAGTGGCTTCCATGGCTTGGCTACTGTAAATAGTGCTGCTCTGAACATTGGGGTGCATGAATCTTTTTGAATTAGTTTTCATATTTTCTGGATATATGCCCAGGAATGGGATTGTTGGATCATATTGTAACTCTATTTTCAGTTTTTTAATCATTAGTAGTGGAACAAATCAAAATCAAGTGATCCCTGATAGGATTCAATAAGAATATAGCATTATCTCTGTGATATTACTGCCAAAGATGCATAATAAACATCTAATCATGAAAAAAAATTAGAAAACCCCAAATCAGGGAACATTCTATACCATAACCATTCAATAATCTTCAAATTTATCAAGCTTATGAAAGTCAAGGAGAGACTGGGAAACTGTTCCAGGCTGAAAAAAAAAAAAAACAACAAATAATGTAGCACATGATTCTGCACTGAATCATTTAGCTCTAAGGAACAATATTAGGAAACAGGAGAAATTTGAAATGGGTCTGGGGATTAGATGGTAGTAATGTATCAATGATGATTTCTGCATTTTAATGGTTATACTATGGTTGTGTAAGAGAATGTCCTTGTTTTTAAGAAAATACACTAAAACACTGAGCTGGTTGAGAATCTTGTTGGCAACTTGACCTCAAATAGGTCAGAAAAAACAGCTTTGTACGGTAATTTCAAATTTTATATAAGATTGAGATTGTTTCAAAATAAAAGGGAAAGGGAAATAAATAACTCAGTGAACAGGTTTAATAATGGATTAAGGATTTAAGAAAAAAAAAATCAGTAATCTGGAAACAAATTAGAAGAAACTATACAGAAAGTGGCACATAGGGCGAGCTTCCCTGGTGGCACAATCATTGAGAATCTGCCTGCCAATGCAGGGGACACAGGTTCAATCCCTGGTCCGGGAAGATCCCACATGCTGTGGAGCAACTAAGCCCATGCACCACAACTACTAAGCCTGTGCTCTAGAGCCTGTGAGCCACAACTACTGAGCCCACATGCTTCAACTACTGAAGCCCACACACCTAGACCCCATGCTCCACAATGAGAGAAGCCACTGCAATGACAAGCCTGCACACTGCAATGAAGAGTAGCCCCTGCTCGTGGCAACTAGAGAAAGACTGTGCGCAGCAATGAAGACCCAACACAGCCAAAAATAAATAAATAAATAAATAAAAAAAGAAAGTGTTACATAAAGATTAAGCAGAAGGGAAAGTAAGAGACATGGAGAACTCAATGTTGTCAAATTAGCTTATGCTTAATTTGATGACAAATGGGGACGACACAGAGAGATTGGAACTTTAAAGACATAATAGTTGAGATCTTCCAGAATTGATGAGTATGTCAATGAACAGATTCAAGAGGCCTCACAAATCCCAAATAGGGAAAATAAATAAATACTTAACAAGAACCATGATAGTGAGAATACAGAAGTGTCATCAAAAGATATTAGAAAATTAAAAAACATATATCTTCCAAAGGAATGATGTCTGGAATGTATGAGGAGTAATAACTTCAATAATAGAGTAGAAACAACTTAACTTAAAATGTACAAAATATTTTAACAGATAACTTATAAATGCAGATATAGAAATGAGAGATAAGCACATTACAAAGCACACAGCATCTCCACCTTGGCTGGACTCCGCTTCTGAGGAGCAGTGCATGCTAGCTTGCTCCTGAGGCAGAGCGATTGTTGCTCACAAAGGCAGTGCATCAGGGACAGTCCTTATCTCTGAGGGCAGATGGACTGCCACAACCAGTGCCCTAATACATACTGAGGGCCCATATGGACCCCATCAGCCCTATGGCATGGCTCTACATTGTGGGGGGGAAGGGTGGTGGCAGGGGCTGGGGGGAGCCTTTGGTTGTTAGAGACAAAGAAGACCTAGTCCAGAAGCCATGTCTTAGCAGGGCGGGTGTAGCCTTTGCTGTCACTTGCACAGGTGAAAAATTGGAAGCAGCCCAGACCTCTGTAGCTGGCTGGCCACAAACCATGCCAAGAGCCCACTCAGGCCCCTGTTGTTCCACCACTGCTTCCTTGTGGGGCAAGGGTGCTGGTGCTGGCAAAGGTTAGAGCATACACTTAAAGGGAACAGAGCCAGCTTAGACCCAACACTTAGGGCCTCTGCTCCAACAACTTGGGATTCACCCCACCCCTGATAGGATGGTGATGGCCACTGGGCAGAGGGGAAGTTCTGCCTCACACCTGATTCTAGCACAAACCCCTTCATCTCCAGCCCAACCGACTACCAAGGTGATAGCTGCCAGCACACCATGAGGAAATATATGACTTTTGTTCACATCAAATCCAGCTCTCCCACCAAAGGCACTGGGCACAAGCAGTCTGCATAAGGATGCTCCCACCTAAGGACACCCCTTCAAGACCACAATTGGTAAGTGTTTCACCTAAATTCATAGAGACAGAGAAAGTTAAGCAAAATGAGAAGACAGAGGAACTGGACTCAACTGAAAAAAGAAGAAAAAATCCTTGAAAAAATAAATAATGAAGCAGAAATAAACAACCAGATAAAGAATTCAAAGCATTAGTAATATGAATGATATTTGAATTAGGGAAAATAATAGATGAATACAGTAAGAATTTTAAAAGTAAATAGAAAATAAAAGAAGAATGAGTTAGAAATGAAGAATACAATAACTGAAATGAAAAACACACTAGAAGGAATTAGTAGCAAACTAAATGATACAGAAGAACACATAAGTGATCAGTAAGATAGAATAATAGAAATTACCCAATCAGAGCAGCAAGAAGAAAAACAAATTTTAGAAAATGAGAGAGTTTAACAAACCTTTAGGATAACATGAAGCATAAAAACATTCACATTATAAGGGGCCCAGAAGGAAAAGAGAGAAAAGAGGGTCAAACTGTATTGGATGAAATTATGGTTATAAACTTCCCAAACCTGAAGAAGGAAACAGATATCCAAATACAGAAAGCACAGATGGTCCCAAACAACATGAACCCAAACAGACCCACACAAAGACATATCATAATTAAATGGCAAAATTTACAGATAAAGATAAATTCTAAAGGCAACAAGAGAAAAACAAAGAGTCATATACAAGGGAACCTCCATAAAACTATGTGCTGATTTTTCAGCAGAAACTTTTCAGGCCAGAAGGGAGAGCTATGATATATTCAAAGTGATGAAAAGGAAAAACGTGCAAACTAGGACACTATACCCAGCAAGAGTATCATTTAGAATTGAAGGAGAAATAAAGAACTTCTCAGACAAGCAAAAACTAAGAGTTCAGCAACCCTAAACCTACCTTCAATGAAATGTTAAAGGATCTTCTCTAAGTGGAAAAGAAAAGGCTATAACCAGAAGAATCTATAGGAAAGGGAAAATCCCACTAGGAAAGGCAAATATATAGTAAAGGCTGAGGATCAACCACTTAAGCTAGTACAAAGCTTGAAAAACAAAAAGTTGTCACTGTAACTATAACTAGAATAAACAGTGAAGGGATAAACACGAAGATGTAAAATATGACATCAAAAACACAAAATGTGGATGAAGGAAGTTAAAAATGTAGATCTTTTAGAATGTGTTTGAACGTAAATGACTACCAATTTAAAACTAGTAGATATAGATATGGGTCAACATATATGAACCCCATGGTAACCACAAATAAAAAAACCTGCAATAGATATACAAAATCTAGAAAGAAAGGAAAACAAGCATGGCACTAAAGAAGATCATCAAACCACAAGGGAAGAAATAAAAAGAAGACGAAATGAACAGAGAAGAACTCAAAAACAACTGGAAAACAAGTAACAAAATAGCAATAAGTACATATCTATCAATAATTACTTTAAATGTCAATGGACTAAATGCTCCAATCAAAAGACATAGGGTGAGGGCTTCCCTGGTGGTGCAGTGGTTGGGAATCTGCCTGCCAATGCAGGGGACACGTGTTCGTGCCCTGGTCCAGGAGGATCTCACATACCATGGAGCGGCTGGGCCTGTGGGCCATGGCCACTGAGACTGTGCATCTGGAGCCTGTGCTCCACAACGGGAGAGGCCATAGCAGTGAGAGGCCCATGTACCGCAAAAAAAAAAAAAAAAAAAAAAAAGACATAGGGTGGCTGATTGGTTAAAAAAAAACAAGACCCGTCTATATGCTGCTTACAAGTGACTCACTCCAGAGTTAAAACACACAGACTGAAAATGAGAGGATGGAAAAATATATTTCAAAAATATATTTCATTTATATGTGAATGTAAACAATAAGAAAACAGGGGTAGCAATACTCGTATCAGAAAACTTAGACTTTAAAACAAAGTCTATAACAAAAGACAAAGAGGGGCAGTATATAATGATGAATGGATCAATAAAAGAAGAGGATATTTCACTCATTAATATATATGCAACCAATATAGAAGCACCCAAATATATAAAGCAAATATCAACAGATGTAAAGGGAGAAATTGACGATACACAATAATATTAGGGGACTTTAACACTCCACTTACATCAGTGGACAGATCATCCAGACAGAAAATCAATAAGGAATCAGTGGTCTTAAATGACACAATATACCAGTTGAACTTAATAGATACTAACATGTTTAAAGGACATTCTGTCCAAAGACAGCAGAATACACATTTTTTCAAGTGCACATGGAACATTCTCCAGGATACATTACTTACTAGTCCACAAAACAAGACTCAACAAATTTAAGAGGATAGAAATTATATCAAGCATTTTTTCCAAAAACAACTATATGAAATTAGAAATTCATTACAGGAAGGGAAAAGGGAAAAGCACAAACAAGTGGGGACCAAACAAGATGCTGCTCAAAACCAATGGATCAATAAAAAAAAATCAAAGAAGAAATCAGAAATTACCTTGAGACAAATGAAGATGGAAACAAAATGTTCCAAAATCTACGGGATAGAGCAAAAGCAGTTCTAAGAGGGAAGTTGATAGCGATACAGGCCTGCCTCAAAAAACAAGAAAAATCTCAAATAAACAATCTAAACTACAACCTATAGGAATTAGAAAAAGAACAAACAAAGCGCAAAGTCACCAGAAGAAAGGAAGTAATAAAAATCAGAGAGGAGGGGAGTTGAGGAAGATGGTGGAAGAGTAAGATGCGGAGATCACCTTCCTCCCCACAGATACATCAGAAATACATCTACACGTGGAACTGCTCCTATACAACACTCACTGAATGCTGGCAGAAGACCTCAGACCTCCCAAAAGGCAAGAAACTCCCCACGTACCTGGGTAGGGCAAAAGAAAAAAGAAAAAACAGAGTCAAAAGAATAGGGATGGGACCTGCACCAGTGGGAGGGACTGTGAAGGAGGAAAGGTTTCCATACACTAGGAAGCCCCTTCAGGGGCAGAGACTGTGGGTGGGGTGGCGGAGCAGGGAAGCTTCAGAGCCACAGAGGAGAGTGCAGCAACAGGGGTGCAGAGGGCAAAGCAGAGACATTCCACACAGGGGATCAGTGCCAATGGGCACTCACCAACCCAAAAGGCTTGTCTGCTCACCCGCAGGGGTGGATGGGGGCTGGGAGCTGAGGCTCAAGTTTCAGTCACATGTGGGAAAAGGACTGGGGTTGGCAGTGTGAACACACCTGAAGGGGTTAGTGCACCACAGCTAGCAAGGAGGGAGTCCAGGAAAAAGTCTAGACCGGCCAAAGAGGCAAGATGCTTTTTCTTCCTTCTTTGTTTACTGGTGGACGAGGAGAGGGGATTAAGAATGCTGCTTAAAGGAGCTCCAGAGACGGGCGCGAGCTGCGGCTAACAGTGTGGACCACAGAGATGGGCATGAGACCCTACGGCTCCTGCTGCAGCCACCAAGAAGCCTGTGTGCAAGGACAGGTCACTATCCACACTGCCACTCCCATGAGCCTGTGCAGCCCGTCACTGCCAGGATCCCGGGGCAACTTCCCCAAGAGAACATATGGCACGCCTCAGGCTGGTGCAACGTCATGCTGTCCTCTGTCGCCACAGGCTTGCCTCACATCTGAACCCCTCCTTCTCCCCGACCTGAGTGAGCCAGAGGCCTGGAATAAGCTTCTCCTGTAACCCTGTCCTGTCTGAGCGAAGAACAGATGCCCTCAGGGAACCTACACGCAGAGGTGGGGCCAAATCCAAAGCTGTACTCCGGTAGCTGTGTGAACAAAGAAGAGAAGGCAAAATTTCTCCCAGCAGTCTCAGGAGCAGTGGATTAAATCTCCACAATCAACTTGATGTACCCTGCATCTGTGGAATACCTGAATAGATAATGAATCACCCCAAATTGAGGAGGTGTACTTTGAGAGCAAGATATATTATTTTCCCCTTTTCCTCTTTTTGTGAGTGTGTATGTGTATGCTTCTGTGTGAGATTTTGTCTGTAAGGTTTTGATTTCAACATATTTCCTAGGGTTCTGTCCATCTGTTTGTTTTTTTACTTAAAATTTTTTTTCTTAATAATTATTTTTTATTTTAATAACTTTATTTTATTTTATCATTATTTTATTTTATTTTATTTTATCCTCTTTCTTTTTCTCACTTTTATTCTGAGCCGTGTGGATGAAAGGCTGTTGGTGTTCCAGGCAGGCTTACAGCACTGCCTATGAGGTGGGAGAGTCAACTTCAGGACACTGGTCCACAACAGACCTCCCAGCTCCACGTAATATCAAACAGTAAAAATCTTCCAGAGATCTCCATCTCAACACCAGCACCCAGCTTCACTCAACAACCAGCAAGCTACAGTGCTGGACACCCTATGACAAGCAACTAGCAAGACAGAAACACAACCCCCCCCTTTAGCACACAGGCTGCCGAAAATCATAATAAGGGCACATAAACCCCCAAACACACCAACAGATGTGGACCTGCCCACCAGAAAGACAAGATCCAGCCTCATCCACCAGCACACAGGTACTAGTCCGCTGCACCAGGAAACCTACACAAACCACTGAACCAAATTTAGCCACTGGAGACATACACCCAAAACAACGGGAACTATGAACCGGCAGCCTACAAAAAGCAGACCCCAAACACAGAAAGATAACCAAAATAAGAAGACAGAAAAACACACAGCAGATGAAAGAGCTAGATAAAAACCCACCAAACCTAACAAATGAAGAGGAAATAGGCAGTCTACCTGAAAAAGAATTCAGAATAATGATAATAAACATGTTCCAAAATCTAGGAAATAGAATAGAGGAAATGCAAGAAACATTTAACAAGGACCTAGAAGAAATAAAGAGGAAACTAGCAATGATGGACAACACAATAAATGAAATTTTTAAAACTCTAGAAGGGATCAATAGCAGAATAACTGACACAGAAGAACGGATAAATGACCTGGAAGATAAAACAGTGGAAATAACTACTGCAGAGCAGAAGAAAGAAAAAAGAATGAAAAGAACTGAGGACAGTCTCAGAGACCTCTGGGACAACATTAAATGCACCAACATTCAAATTATAGGGGTTCCAGAAGAAGAAGAGCAAAGGAAAGGGAAAGAGAAAATATTTGAAGAGATTATAGTTGAAAACTTCCCGAATATGGAAAAGGAAATAGTTACTCAAGTCCAGGAAGCACAAAGACTCCCATACAGGATAAAGCCAAGGAGAAACACACCAAGACACATGTTAATCAAACTATCCAAAATTAAATAGAAAGAAAACATATTAAAAGCAGCAGGGGAAGAACAACCAATAACATACAAGGGAATCTCCATAAGGTTAAGAGCTGATCTCTCAGCAGAAACTCTGCAAGTCAGAAGGGAGTGGCAGGACATATTTAAAGTGATGAAGGAGAAAAATCTACAACCAAGATTATTCTACCCAGCAAGGATCTCAATCAGATTTCATGGAGAAATTAAAACCTTTACAGGCAAGAAAAAGCTGAGAGAGTTCAGCACCAAACCAGCTCTACAACAAATCCTAAAGGAACTTCTCTAGGCAAGAAACACAAGAGAAGGAAAAGACCTACAAGAACAACCCAAAACAATTACGTAAATGGTAATAGGAACGTACATATAGATAATTACCTTAAATGTAAATGGATTAAATGCTCCCACCAAAAGACACAGACTGGCTGAATGGACACAAAAACAAGCCCCATATATATGCTGTCTACAAGAGACCCACTTCAGACCTAGAGACATATACAGACTGAAAGCGAGGGGATGGAAAAAGATATTCCATGCAAATGGAAATCAAAAGAAAGCTGGAGTAGCAATTCTCATATCAGACATAGACTATAAAATAAAGACTATTACAAGAGACAAAGAAGGACACTACATAATGATCAAGGGATCGATCCATGAAGGAGATATAACAATTGTAAATATTTATGCACCCAACATAGGAGCACCTCAATACATAAGGCAAATACTAACAGCCATTAAAGGGGAAATTGACAGTAACACAATCATAGTCGGAGATTTTAACACCCCAATTTCACCAATGGACAGATCATTCAAAATGAAAATAAATAAGGAAACACAAGCTTTAAATGATACATTAAACAAGATGGACTTAATTGATATTTATAGGACATTCCATCCAAAAACAACAGAATACACTTTCTTCTCAAGTGCTCATGGAACATTCTCCAGGATAGATCATATCTTGTTTCACAAATCAAGCCTTGGTAAATTTAAGAAAATTGAAATCATATCAAGTATTTTTTCTGACCACAACACTATGAGACTAGATATCAATTGCAGGAAAAGATCTGTAAAAAACACAAACACATGGAGGCTAAACAATACACTACCTAATTATGAAGTGATCACTGAAGAAATCAAAGAGGAAATCAAAAAATACCTAGAAACAAATGACAACGGAGACACGACAACACAAAATCTATGGGATACAGCAAAAGCAGTTCTAAGAGGGAAGTTTATAGCAACACAATCATACCTTAAGAAACAGGAAACATCTCAAATAAGCAACATAACCTTACACCTAAAGCAGTTAGAGCAAGAAGAACAACAACAACAACAAAAACCTCCAAAGTTAGCAGAAGGAAAAAATGATAAAGATCAGATCAGAAGTAAATGAAAAAGTGAAGGAAATGATAGAAAACATCAATAAAAGTAAAAGCTGGTTCTTTAAGAAGAAAAAAAAATTGATAAACCATTAGCCAGACTCATCAAGAAAAAAAGAGATAAGGCTCAAATCAATAGAATTAGAAATGAAAAAGGAGAAGTAACTACTGACACTTCAGAAATACAAAGGATCATGAGAGATTACTACAAGCAACTCTATGCCAATAAAATGGACAAGCTGGAAGAAATGGACAAATTCTTAGAAATGCACAACTGCCGAGACTGAACCAGGAAGAAATAGAAAGTATGAACACACCAATCATAAGCACTGAAATTGAAACTGTGATTAAAAATCTTCCAACAAACAAAAGCCCAGGACCAGATGGCTTCACAGGAGAATTCTACCAAACATTTAGAGAAGAGGTAACAGCTATCCTTCTCAAACTCTTCCAAAAGATAGCAGAGGCAGGAACACTTCCAAACTCATTCTAAGAGGTCACCATCACCCCGATACCAAAACCAGACTAAGAGTCACAAAGAAAGAAAACTACAGGCCAATATCACTAATGAACATAGATGCAAAAATCCTCAGCAAAATACTAGCAAACAGAATCCAACAGCATATTAAAAGGATCATACACCATGATCAAGTGGGGTTTATTCCAGGAATGCAAGGATTCTTCAATATATGCAAATCAATCAACGTGATACACCATAATAACAAATTGAAGGAGAAAAACCATATGATCATCTCAAAAGATGCAGAGAAAGCTTTCAACATAATTCAACACCCATTTATGGAAAAATCCTGCAGAAAGTATGCTTAGAGGGAACTTTCCTCAACATAATAAAGGTCATATATGACGAACTCACAGACAACATCGATCTCAATGGTGAAAAACTGAAACCATTTCGTCTAAGATCAAGAACAAGACAAGGTTGGCCAATCTCACCTCTCTTTTTCAACATAGTTTTGGAAGTTTAAGCCTCAGCATTCAGAGAAGAAAAGGAAATCAAAGGAATCCAAATCGGAAAGAAGAAGTAAAGCTGTCACTGTTTGCAGATGACATGATACAATACATAGAGAATCCTAAAGATGCCACCAGAAAATTACTAGAGCTAATCAACGAATTTGGTAAAGTAGCAGGATACAAAATTAATGCACAGAAATCTCTAGCTTTCTTATACACTAATGATGAAAAATCTGAAAGTGAAATTATGAAAATACTCTCATTTACCATAGCAACAAAAAGAATAAAATATCTAGGAATAAACCTACCTAACAAGATAAAAGACCTGTATGCAGAAAATTATAAGACACTGATGAAAGAAATCAAAGATGATACAAATAGATGGAGAGATATACCATGTTCTTGGATTAGAAGAATCAAGTTGTGAAAATGACTCTATTACCCAAAGCAATCTACAGATTCAATGCAATCCCTATTGAACTACCCAATTTGTATGGAAACACAAAAGACCCCAAATAGCCAAAGCATTCTTGAGAATGAAAAATGGAGCTGGAGGAATCAGGCTCCCTGATTTCAGAATGTACTACAAAGCCACAGTAATCAAGACAGTATGGTACTGGCAGAAAAACAGAAGTATAGATCAATGGAAAAAGATGGAAAGCCCAGAGATAAATCCATGCACATATGGTCACCTTATCTTTGATAAAGGAGGCAGGAATATACAGTGGAGAAAAGACAGCCTATTCAATAAGTGGTGCTGGGAACACTGGACAGGTACATGTAAAAGTATGAAATTAGAATCCTCCCTAATACCATACACAAAAATAAACTCAAAATTTATCAATGACCTAAATGTAAGGCCAGACACTATCAAATTCTTAGAGGAAAACATAGGCAGAACACTCTATGACATAAATCACAGCAAGATCCTTTTTGACCCTCCTCCTAGAGAAATGGAAATAAAAACAAAAATAAACAAATGGGACCTAATGAAATTTAAAAGCTTTTGTACAGCAAAGGAAACCTTAAACAAGACCAAAAGACAACCCTCAGAATGGGAGAAAATAGTTGCATATGAAGCAACTGACAAAGGATTAATCTCCAAAATTTACAAGCAGCTCATGCAGCTCAATAACAAAAAACAAACAACCCAATCCAAAAATGGGTAGATGACCTAAATAGACATTTCTCCAAAGAAGATATACAGATTGCCAACAAACACATGAAAGAATGCTCAACATCATTAATCATGAGAGAAATGCAAATCAAAACTACAATGAGATATCATCTCACACCGGTCAGAATGGCCATCATCAAAAAGTCTAGCAACAATAAATGCTGGAGAGTGTGTGGAGAAAACGGAACCTTCTTGCACTGTTCGTGGGAATGTAAATTGATACAGCCACTATGGAGAACAGTATGGAGGTTCCTTAAAAAACTACAAATAGAACTACCATACTACACAGCAATCCCACTTGTGGGCATATACCCTGAGAAAACCATAATTCATAAAGAGTCTTGTACCAAAATGTTCATTGCAGATCTATTTACAATAGCCAGTACATGGTAGCCACCTAATTGTCCATTAACAGATGAATGGTTAAATAAGATATTGCACATATATACAATGGAATATTACTCAACCATGAAAAGAAACTACATTGAGTTATTTGTAGTGAGTTAGATGGACCTAGAGTCTGTCATACAGAGTGAAATATGTCAGAAAGTGAAAAACAAATACCATATGCTAACACATATATATGGAATCTATGAAAAAAAATGAAAATCAGCATGATGAAGTACCTTGGGGTAAGACAGGAATAAAGACACAGCCCAACTAGAACATAGACTTGAGGATATGGGGAGGGGGAAAGAGAAGCTGTGAAAAGTGAGAGAGTGACATGGACATATATACACTACCAAATGTAAAATAGATAGCTAGTGGGAAGCAGCCACATAGCACAGGGAGATCAGATCACCTCGGTGGTTTGTGACCACCTAGACGTGTGGAATAGGGAGGGTGGGACAGAGGGAGACCCAAGAGGGAAGAGATATGGGAACATATGTATATGTGTAACTGATCCACTTTGTTATAAAGCAGAAACTAACACACCACTGTAAAGCAATTATACTCCAATAAAGATGTTAAAAAAAGAAACTCAACAAAAAATCAGAGAGGAAAGAAATACGGACAAAAAAATGGAAAAGATTAATGAAACCAGTAGTAGCTTTTTGAAACAATACACATATTTGATAAAACTTTAGCCAGGCTTATCATGAAGCAGAGAAAGTGGACCCAAATAAACAAAATAAGAAATGAAAGAAGAGATCAATAACAACTGATACCACAGATAAAAATAGACATAAGAGAATACTATGAACAGTTATATGCCAACAAATTGGACAACTTATGTGAAATGGACAAAATTTTAGAAGTATAAAACCTGCCAAGACCAAAGTATGAAAAAATGGACAATGTGAACATACTGATCGCTAGTTGTGAAACTGAATTTTAATTTAAAAAACTCTAAGAAAACAAAAGTCCAGGACCAGACGTCCTCACAGGGAAATTCTACCAAACATATAAAGAAAATATAATACCCAGCAATCTCAAACTATTTCAAGAAACTGAAGATGATGGAACACTCTCCAATTCATTCTATGAATCTGTAATTACCCTGATATTAAAGCTAGACAAAGACACTACAAAAATAAAAAATACAGACCAGTATCTTTGACAATATGGATTCAAAAATCTTCAACAAAATATTAGCAAACCAAATCCAGCCATATGTAAAATGAATCATACATCATGATCAAATGGGATTTATTCCAGGGACTCTAGGATCGCTCAGTATTTCCAAGTCAATCAATGTGATACAGCACATTAACAATAAGAATGATAAAAATCACATGATCATCTCAACAGTTGCAGAAAAAGCATCTGAGAAATTCCACATCCATTCATAAAAAACTCTCAGCAAAGATGGTGTAGGGGGAACATATCTCAACCTAAATACAGGTCATTTATGACACACCCACAGCTTACACCATACTCATGGTGAATATCTGAAATCTTTCCCTTTAGAATCAGAAACAAGACACAGATGCCCACTCTCACCCCTTCTATTTAACATAGTATTGGAAGTCCTAGCCACAGGTGTCAGAGAAGAAAAAGAAACAAAAAGCTTCCAAATTGGAAGGGAGTAAGTAAAACTAACACTATTCACATATGGCATGATACCATATATAGAAAACTGTAAGGTTTCCACCAAAATGTGTTAGAACTAATAAATGAATTCAGTAAAGTTTCAGGATACAAGATTTATATACAGAAATCTGTTGCTTTATTATACATTAGTAATGAGATATCAGAAAGAGAATGCAAGAAAACACATCATAAAGAATTAAATACCTAGGAATAAACTTAACCAAGGAGGTGAAAAATCTATACTCTGAAAACTATAAAACATTGATGAAATGGAAAGATATCCCATGTTCCTGGAGTGAAAGAACTAATATTGTTAAAATGTCTATACTACCCCAAACAATCTACAGATTTAATGCACTCCCTATCAAAATACCTATGAAATATCTCACAGAACAAAAACAAATAATTCTAAACTTTTAATGAAATCTCAAAAGACTCCAAATAGCCAAAGCAATCTTGAGCAAAAAGAGCAAAGCTGGAAGTATCACCCTGCCTGACTTCAGACTATAACATAAAGCTACAGTAATCAAAACAGTATGGTACTTGCACAAAACCAGACAAACAGATCAGGGGAATAGAATAGAGAGCCCAGAAATAAGCCAACACTTAAAAATAGTCTATGACAAAGTGGCAAGAATATACAATGGGGAAAAGACTGTCTCTTTTGTAAGTGGTGCTGGGAAAACTGGACAGCTACATGTAAAAGAATGAGATTAGAACATTTCCTCACACCATATACAAAAATAACCCCCAAACGAATTAAAGACCTAAATGTAAGACCTGAAACCATAAAACTCCTAGAAAAGAACATAGGCAGAACATTCTTTGACATAAATTGTAGCAATGTATTTTTTGGATCTGTCTCCTAAAGCAAAAGAAATAAAAGCAAAAATAAACAAATGAGATCTAATTAAACTTAGAAACTTTTGACCAAAAGCTTGGTTTTGGTTTTGGTTTCCTTGTCAAAGGAAACCAATGTCAAAATCAGAAGACAACCTATTGAATAGGAGAAAATATTTGCAAATGATATGACTTATATAAAAAATATTTATATATATAAATAAATATCAAAAAAAACCCAACCTGATTAAAAAATGGACAGAATACCTGAATAGACATTTTCCAAAGAAGACAGATGGCTAACAGGCACATGAAAAGATGCTCAACATCGCTAATTAATAGAGAAATGCAAATCAAAATACAATGAGATATTTTGTAAATAATGCTGCTATATATATGTATTATATATGTGTGTGCATATACATATTTTATATATAAAATGGAATATTATTCAGCCATAAAAATAATAAAATTCTGCCATTTGCAACAATGTGGATTGACCTAGAGAGTTTTATACTTAATGAAATCAATCAGACAAGAAGACAAATACTGTATTTTATCACTTATATGTGGTATCTAAAAAATAAAACTAACAAGTGCATAATAACAAAACAGAAACAGACTCGTGCATACAGAAAAACAACTAGTGGATACAAGTGGGGAGAGGGAAGCAGAGAGTGGCAAGATAGGGGTATGGGATTAAGAGGTAGAAACTAGCATATAAAATAGATAAGCAACAAGAATATACAGTATAACACAGGGAAATATAGCCATTATTTTGTAATAGCTTTAAATGGAGTATAATCTATAAAAATATTTAATCACTATGCAGTACACCTGAAATTAATATATTTAAATCAGTTATATTTTAATACAAAAATAAACAAATGCAAATCAAAACCACAATGAGATATCACCTCGTGCCTGTCAGAATGGCTATTGTCAATAAGACAAAAATAGCAAATGTTTGCAAGGTTGTGGAGAAAAAGGAACTCTTGTTCACTCTTGGTGGAATGTAAATTGGTGCAGTCACTGTGGAAAACGTTATGGAGGTTCTTCAAATGATTAAAAATAGAACTACTGTATGATCAGCAGTTCCACTTCTGGGTGTTTACTCAATGAAAATGAAAACACTAATTCAAAAAGATATATGTGCCCCTTTGTTCACTGCAGCATTATTTACAATAGTCAAGATATGGAAACAACCAAGGTGTCCATTGATACAAGAATGGATAAAGATATGTATATACATATATTACTCATGGGATATTAGCCATAAAAATGAATGAAATCTTGCCACTTGAAATAACATGGATGGACCTAAGCATATGTGCTAAGTGAAACAAGTCAGACAGAGAAAGACAAATACCATATGATTTCACTTATAAGTAGAATCTGAAGAGTAAATCAAATGAACAAACAGAAGTAAACAGAAACAGATTAATAGATACAGGGAACAAATCGGTGGGTGCCAGAGAGGAGGGGAGTTGGGGGATTGGTGAAGTAGGTGAAGGGAATTAAAAGGCACAATCTTCCAGTTATAAAATAAATGTCATGGGAATATACTATACAGAATATGGAATACTGCCAACAATAACATAATAACTTTAAATGGTGACAGATGGTAATTAGGCTTATCCTGGTGATCATTTCATAGTGCATATAAATGTCCAATCACTATGTCACACAAATGAAACTAATATAACATTGTATGTCAATTATACTTCAATTTTAAAAAATCTATGAATGGGATGTAATGTACAAAATCACGATTATATCTAATGCTGTTGTATGATATATATGAAAGTCGTTTAAACTGTAAATTTTGAGTTCTCATCACAAGGGAAATTTTTTTCTTTTTCTCTTTTTGGCATCTACATGAGAATACAGATGCTAAGTAAACTTATTGAGGTGATTATTTCACTGCATATGTAAGTCAAATTATTATGCTGTACACCTTAAACTTATACAGTGATGTATCTCAATTTTACATCAATAAAACTGGAAAAGAAAACTGAAGAAAAAAGCTTATTATAAATATGAATCATGATATATCCAAATAAAATGAAAATAAAATTTAAAAAGTACACAGCATTATTAATTATCAAAAGTGCAAATCAAAACTTCAGTGAGATACTGCTACATACCCACAAGAGTGGAAAAAGTCTAATAAAAATGTAAAAACTATTAGAATAATAATTCACATGAATGAATTTAGTAAGGTCATAGAAGACCAGATTAATAGAAAAATTAATTGTATTCAATATAATAACAAATTGAAAGTTTTTATCAAAATGCAAATATATTAAATATTTAACGGCTAGGAACAAATCTAATAAAAGACATCTAAGATATGTACAGTAGAAACTTTAAAATATTGATAAGATAAATTAAAGAAGATCTAAATATGATATTCATGGATTAGAAGACTCAATATTGTTAAGATGGTAAGTCTTCCCAAACTGATCTATAAATTTTGTGAGATCCCAATCAAAAATTTCACTGGCTTTTTATTTTTTAGAAATTCATACAACAATTCTAAAATTTGTATGGAAATGCAAAACACTTAGAATAACCAAACACATATTTTAAAAGGACAAAGTTGGTGGACTTACCTGTAATGGTTTCAAGATTAAATATAAACATACAGTAATAAAAAACGTTGGTATTGATTAAAAAATAGACACATAGATAAATAGAACAAAATTGAGAGCCCAGAAATAGATCCATACAACTTTTGTCAATGGTCTTTTACTAAGGTGAATGGTGATTCAATGGGAAAAGGCAGAACTTAACAAATGGTTTTACATAAATAAAATTTAAATGTGGAAAAATAAACATCTACATCATGCAGAAAATTTAACTTAAAATAGATCATAGTGCTAAAAGTAAGCGCTAAAACTATAAAATTGTTAAAAGTAAATATAAAAGCAAATCTTCCTGACTTTGGGTTACCTATGACACAAAATGCACAAACAACAAAAGATAAAATATAAATCAGATGTTATCAAAATATAACTATTTTCGACATCAAATAGTACTATCAAGAAAGTGAAAGGCCAACCCACAGAATAGGAGAAAATATTTGAAAATCATATGTATGATTGGGAAAATGTATCAGTAATATATAGGGATTTCTCTGGTGGTCTCCACAATGACAATGCAGGAGGCACGGGTTCAATCCCTGGTCAGGGAACTAAGATCCTGCATGCCACACAGTGCAGACAAATATATATATATATATATATATATACACACATATATATATAATATGTATTTGTATATACATACATATATATAACACATCTCAACAATAAAAATTACAAATAACTTATTTTTAAATGGGCCAAAGATTTGTTTTTTGGTTTTTCTATTTTTATTGTTTAACATCTTTATTGGAGTATAATTGCTTTACAGTGGTGTGTTAGTTTCTGATTTATAACAAAGTGAATCAGTTATATAAATACATATGTCCCCATATCTCTTCCCTCTTGCAACTCCCTCCCTCCCACCCTCCCTATCCCACCCATCTACGTGGTCACAAAGCACAGAGCTTATCTCCCTATGCTATGCGGTTGCGTCCCACTAGCTAGCTATTTTACTTTTGGTAGTGTATATATGTCCATGCCACTCTCTCACTTTGTCACAGCTTACCCTTGCCCCTCCCCATATCCTCAGGTCCATTCTCTAGTATGTCTGCATCTTTATTTCCATCTTGCCCCGAGGTTCTTCTGACCAGTTTTTTTTTTTTTAGATTCCATATATATGTGTAAGCATACAGTATTTGATTTTCTCCTTCTGACTTACTTCACTCACTATGCCAGTCTGTAGGTCCATCCACCTCACTACAAATAACTCAGTTTCTTTCCTTTTTATGGCTGAGTAATATTCCATTGTATATATGTGCCACATCTTCTTTATTCATTCATCTGTTGATGGACACTTAGATTGCTTCCATGTCCTGGCTATTGTAAATAGAGCTGCAATGGACATTTTGGTACATGACTTTTTGAATTATGGTTTTCTCAGTGTATATGCCCACTAGTGGGATTGCTGGGTTGTATGGCAGTTCTATTTGTAGTTTTTTAAGGAACCTCCATACTGTTCTCCATAGTGGCTGTATCAATTTACATTCCCACCAACAGTGCAAGAGGGTTCCCTTTTCTCCACACACTCTCCAGCATTTATCGTTGCTAGATTTTTTGATGATGGCCATTCTGACCAGTGTCAGAAGATATCTCATTGTAGTTTTGATTTTCATTTCTCTAATGATTAATTCTGTTGAGCATTCTTTCATCTCTTTGTTGGCAATGTGTATATCTTCTTTGGAGAAATGTCTATTTAGGTCTTCTGCCCATTTTTGGATTGGGTTGTTTGTTTTTTTGTTATTGAGCTGCATGAGCTGCTTATAAATTTTGGAGATTAATCCTTTGTCAGTTGCTTCATTTGCAACTATTTTCTCCCATTCTGAGGGTTGTCTTTTGGTCTTGTTTAAGGTTTCCTTTGCTGAACAAAAGCTTTTAAGTTTCATTAGGTCCCATTTGTTTATTTTTGTTTTTATTTCCATTTCTCTAGGAGGAGGGTCAAAAAGGATCTTGCTGTGATTTATGTCATAGAGTGTTCTGCCTATGTTTTCCTCTAAGTGTTTGATGCTGTCTGACCTTACATTTAGGTCTTTAATCCATTTTGAATTTATCTTTGTATACAGTGTTATGGAGTGTTCTAATTTCATTCTTTTACATATAGCTGTCCAGTTTTCCCAGCACCAGTTACTGAATAGACTGTCTTTTCTCCACTGTATATTCTTGCCTCCTCTTTCAAAGATAAGGTGTCCATATGTTTGTGGGTTTACCTCACAGCTTTCTATCCTTTTCCATTGATCCATATTTCTGTTTTTCTGTCAGTACCATACTGTCTTGATTACGTTAGCTTTATAGTATATTCTGAAGTCAGGGAGCCTGATACCTCCAACTCTGGTTTTCTTTCTCAAGATTGCTTTGGCTATTTGTGGTCTTTTGTGTTTCCATACAAATTGTGAAATTTTTTGTTTTAGTTCTGTGAAAAACGCCAGTTTTAATTTCATAGGAATTTCATTGACTCTGTAGATTGCTTTGGGTAGCAGAGTCATTTTCAGAACTTGATTCTTCTAATCCAAGACCATGGTATATCTCTCCATCTATTTGTATCATCTTTGATTTCTCTCATCAGTGACTTATAATTTTCTGCATACAGTTCTTTTGGCTCCTTAGGTAGATTTATTCCTAGATATTTTATTCTTTTGTTGTAGTGGAAAATGGGAGTGTTTTCTTAATTTCACTTCCAGGTTCTTCATCATTAGTGTAGAGGAATTTCAGAGATTTATGTGCATTAATTTTGTATCCTGCTACTTTACCAAATTCATTGATTAGCTCTAGTAGTTTTCTAGCAGTATCTTTAGGATTCTCTGTGTATGGTATCATGTCATCTGCAAACAGTGACAACTTTAATTCTTCATTTCGTGTTTGGATTCCTTTTATTTCTTTTTCTTCACTGATTGCTGAGGCTAAAACTTCCAAATCTCATGTTGAATAATAGTGGTGAGAGTGGGCAGATTTGTCTTGTTCCTGATCTTAGTGGAAAGGGTTTCAGTTTTTCACCATTGAGGACGATGTTGGCTGTGGGTTTGTCATATATGGCCTTTATTATGTTGAGGTAAGTTCCCTCTATGCCCTCTTTCTACAGGTTTTTTGTCATGAATGGGTGTTGCATTTTGTAACATGCTTTCTCTGCATCTATTGAGATTACCATATGGTTTTTCTCTTCAGTTTGTTAAGATGGTGTATCACATTGATTGATTTGCATATATTGAAGAATGCTTGCATTCCTGGGATAAACCCCACTTGATCATGGTGTATGATCCTTTTAATGTGCTGTTGGATTCTGTTTGCTTGTATTTTGTTGAGGATTTTTGCATCTATGTTCATCAGTGATATAGGCCTGTAATTTTCTCTCTTTGTGACATCTTTGCCTGGTTTTGGTATCAGGGCGATGGTGGCCTTGTAGAATGAGTATGGGAATTTTCCTCCCTCTGCTATATTTTGGAAGAGTTTGAGAAGGATAGTTGTTAGGTCTTCTCTAAATGTTTGGTAGAATTCTCCTGTGAAGCCATCTGGTCCTGGGCTTTTGTTTGTTGGAAGACATTTAATCACAGTTTAAATTTCATTACTTGTGATTGGTCTGTTTGTATTTTCTGTTTCTTCCTGGTTCAGTCTTGGAAGCTTATACTTTTCTAAGAATTTGTCCATTTCTTCCAGCTTGTCCATTTTATTGGCATAGAGTTGCTTGTAGTAATCTGAATGATCTTTTGTATTTCTGCAGTGTCAGTTATTACTTCTCCTCTTTCCTTTCTAATTGTATTGATTTGAGTCTTCTCCCTTTTACACTTGATGAATCTGACTAACGGTTTATCAATTTTGTTTATCTTCTCAAAGAACCAGCTTGTAGTTTTATTGATCTTTGCTGTCGTTTCCTTCATTTCTTTTTCATTTATTTCTGATCTGAGCTTTTTGATTTCTTTCCTTCTGCTAACTTTGGGGGATTTTTGTTCTTCTTTCTCTCATTCTTTTAGGTGTAAGGTTAAGTTGTTTATTTGAGGTATTTCTTATTTCTTAAGGTAGAATGGTATTGCCATAAACTTCCATCTTAGAACTGGTTTTGCTGCATCCGATGGGTTTTGGGGCATGGTGTTTTCATTGTCATTTGTTTCTAGGTATTTTTTAAATTTCCTCTTTGATTTCTTCAGTGACCTCTTGGTTATTTAGTAGTTTATTGTTTAGCCTCCATGTGTTTGTACTTTTTACAGATTTTTTTCCTGTAACTTATACCTAGTCTCAGAGCATTGTGGTCAGAAAAGATACTTGATACGATTTCAATTTTCTTAAATTTACCAAGGCTTGATTTGTGACCCAAGATATGGTCTGTCCTGGAGAATGTTTCATGAGCACTTGAGAATAAAGTGTATTCTGTTGTTTTTGAATGGAATGTCCTATAAATATCAATTAAGTCAATCTTGTTTAATGTGTCATTTAAAGCTTGTGTTTCCTTATTTATTTTCCTTTTGGATGATCTGTCCATTGGTGAAAGAGGGTGTTAAATTCCCCTAGTATGATTGTGTTACTGTTGATTTCCCCCTTTATGGCTCTTAGTATTTGCCTTATGTATTGAGGTCTTCCTTTGTTGGGTGCATAAATATTTGCAATTGTTATATCTTCTTCTTGGATTGATCCCTTGATCATTAGGTAGTGTCTTTCTTTGTCTCTTGTAATACTGTTTGTTTTGAAGTCTATTTTGTCTGATATGAGAATTGCTACTCCAGCTTTCTTTTGATTTCAATTTGCATGGAATATTTTTTCCATCCCCTTGCTTTCAGTCTGTATGTGTCCCTAGGTCTGAAGTGGATCTCTTTTAGACAGCATATATGTGGGTCTTGTTTTTGTATCCATTCAGCCAGTCTATGTCTTTTGCTTGGAGCATTTAATCCATTTATAGTTAAGGTAATTATCGATATGTATGTTCCTATTACCACTTTCTTAATTGTTTTGGGTCTGTTATTGTAGGTCTTTTCCTTCTCTTGTGTTTCCTGCCTGGAGAAGTTCCTTTAGCATTTATTGTAAAGCTGGTTTGGTGGTGCTGAATTCTCTTAACTTTTGCTTGTCTGTAAAGGTTTTACTTTCTCCGTCAAACGTGAATGAGATCCTTCCTGGGTAGAGTAATCTTTGTTGTAGATTTTTCTCTTTCATCACTTTAAATATGTCCTGCCACTCCCTTCTGGCTTGTAGAGTTTCTGCTGAAAGATCAGCTGTTAACCTTATGGAGATTCCCTTGTTTGTTATTTGTTGTTTTTCTCTTGCTGCTTTTAATATTTTTTCTTTGTATTTAATTTTTGAGAGTTTGATTAATATGTGTCTTGGTGTGTTTCTCCTTGAATTTATCCTGTATGGGACTCTCTGTGCTTCCTGGACTTGACTAACTATTTCCTTTTCCATATTATGGAAGTTTTCAACTATAATCTCTTCAAATATTTTCTCAGACCCTTTCCTTTTCTTTTTCTGGGACCCCTGTAATTCAAATGTTGATGTGTTTAATGTTGTCCTAGAGGTCTCTCAGACTGTCCTCAATTCTTTTCATTCTTTTTTCTTTATTCTGCTCTGCAGTAGTTATTTCCACTATTTTATCTTCCAGTCACTTATCCATTCTTCTGCCTCAGTTATTGTGCTATTGATCCCTTCTAGAGAATGTATAATTTCATTTATTGTGTTGTTCATCATTGTTTGTTTTCTCTTTAGTTCTTCCAGGTCCCTGTTAAACGTTTCTTGTGTTTACTCCATTCTATTTCCAAGATTTAGGATCATCTTTATTATCATTATTCTGAATTATTTTTCAGGTAGACTGCCTATTTTCTCTTCATTTGTTTGGTTTGGTGGATTTTTACCCTTCTCCTTCATCTGCTGTGTGCTTTTATGTCTTCTCATTTTGCTTAAATTACCCTTTTTGGGGTCTCCTTTTCACAGGCTGCAGGTTCGTAGTTATCATTGTTTTTGGTGTGTGCCCCAAGTGGCTTACGTTAGTTCAGTGGGTTGAGTAGGATTTCTGGTGGTGGGGACTAGTGCCTGTGTTCTGGTGGATGAGGCTGGATCTTTTCTTTCTGTTGGGCATGTCCACGTCTGGTAGTGTGTTTTGGGGTGTCTGTGAACTTATTGTGATTTTAGGCAGCCTCTGTGCTAATGGGTGGCATCGCTTTCCTGTCTTGCTCGTTGTTTGGCATAGGGTGTGCAGCAGTGTACATTGGTGGTTGTTGAGTGGAGCTGGGTCTTGGGCTTGAGATGGAGATCTCTGGGAAATTTTGGCTGTTTGATATTACATGGAGCTGGGAGATCTGTGATGCACCAATGTCCTGAACTTGGCTTTCCCACCTGAGAGGCACAGCCATGATCCCTGGGTGGAGCACTAAGAGCCTGTTATCCACACAGCTCAGAATAAAAGGGAGAAAAAAGAAAGAACGAGAGAAAATAAGGTTATTAAAGTTAAAAATAGGACACAATTATTTTAAAAAATTAAAAAATAATAAAAAAGAAATAAAGAAAGAAGAGAGCAACCAAACTGAAAAACAAATCCACCAATGATAAAAAGCTCTAAAAACTATACTACAGGGCTTCTCTGGTGGCACAGTGGTAGAGAATCTGCCTGCCAATGCAGGGGATACAGGTTCAAACCCTGGTCTGGGAAGATCCCACATGTCACGGAGCAACTGGGCCCGTGAGCCACAAGTACTGAACCTGCGCGTCTAGAGCCTGTGCTCCACAACAAGAGAGGCCGTGACAGTGAGAGGCCCATGCACCGCTTTGAAGAGTGGCCCCCGCTTGCCACAACTAGAAAAAGCCCTTGCACAGAAATGAAGACCCAACACATCCAAAAATAAATAAATAAATTTATGTATTAAAAAAAAACCTATAGTATGAAAAAGAAAAAAAGAGGAAAGACAGAAACCTGGGACAAATGATAAAAGCAAAGGTATATAGACAAAATCACACACAGAAGCATACACATACACACTCACAAAAAAGTGAAAAAGTGAAAAAAATATATATTATTGCTCCCAAAGTCCACCTCCCCAATTTGTGATGATTCATTGTCTATTCAGGTATTCCAGAGATGCCTGGTACATCAAGTTGATTGTGGAGATTTAATCTGCTGCTCCCGAAGCTGCTGGGAGAGATTTCCCTTTCTCTACTTTGTTTTCACAGCTACTGTGGTTCAGCTTTGGATTTGGCCCCACTTCTGCATGTAGGTCACCTGAGGTTGTCTGTTCTTACCTCAGACAGGACAGGGTTAAAGGAGCAGCTCATTCGAGGGCTCTGGCTCACTCAGGCTGGGGAGAGGGAGTAGTATGGATGCAGGGAGAGCCTGCAGAGGCAGAGGCCAGCTTGACATTTCACTAGCCTGAGGAGTGCCATGCATTCTCCTAGGGAAGTTGTCCCTGGACCATGGGACCCTGGCAGTGACTGGCTGCACAGGTTCCCAGGAGGGGAGGTGTGGAGAGTGACCTGTGCTTGCTCACCAGCTTCTTGGTGGCTGCAATAGCAGCCTTAGTGTCTCATGTCTGTCTCTGGGGTCCTCGCTGATAGCTGCAACTTGCGCCCATCTCTGAAGCTCTTTTAAGCAGTGCTATTAATCCCCTCTTATTGAGCACCATGAAACGAAGAGGCAAGAAAAAGTCTCTTGCCTCTTTGGCAGCTCCAGACCTTTTCCTGGACTCCCTCCTGCCTACCTCTGGTGCACTAGCACCCTTCAGGCTGTTTTCACTCAGACAACCCCAGTCCTTTCCCTGGGATCTGATCTCTGGAGCCTGAGCCTCAGCTCCCAGCTGCCACCCGTCCCAGTGGGTGAGCAGACAAGCCTCTCAGGCTGGTGAGTGCTGGTCGGCTCTGATCCTCTGTGCGGGAATGTCTCCACTTTGCCCTCTGCACCCCTGTTGCTGCACTGTGCTCTGTGGCTATGAAGCTTCCCCCCTCTGTCATCCACAGTCTCTCCCCTCAAAGGGCTTCCTAGTGTGTAGAAACCATTCCTCCTTCATAGCTCCCTCCTACAGGTGCAGGTACCTTCCCTATTCTTTTGTCTCTGTTGTTTCTTTCTTCTTTTGCCCTACCCAGGTACATGGGGAGTTTCTTGTCTTTTGTGAGCTCTGAAGTCTTCTGCCAGCGTTCAGTAGGTGTTCTGTAGGGGTTGTTCCACATGTAGACATATTTCTGATGTATCTGTGGGGAGGAAGGTGATCTCCACGTCTTACTCTTCCGCCATCTTGAAGCTCCCCCCTCTGTTGGAAAATTTTTAATCACAGTTTCAATTTCATGACTTGTGATTGGCCTGTTCATATTTTTTATTTCTCCTTGGTTCAGTCTTGGAAGGTTATAACTTTCTAGGAATTTTTGCATTTCTTCCCAGTTGTCCATTTTATTGGCATAGAGTTGCTTGTAGTAGGCTCTTAGGATGTTTTGCATTTCTGCAGTGTCTGTTGTAACTTCTCCTTTTTCATTTCTAATTTTATTGATTTGAGTACTCTCCCTCATTTTCTTGACGTGTCTGGCTAATGGTTTATTAACTTTGTTTATCTTCTCTAAGAACCAGCTTTTAGTTTTATTGATCTTTGCTATCCTTTCCTTCATTTCTTTTTCATTTATTTCTGATCTGAGCTTTGTGATTTCTTTCCTTCTGCTAACTTTGGGGTTTGTTCTTCTTTCTCCAATTCTTTTATGTGTAAGGTTAAGTTGTTTATTTGAGATGTTTCTTGTTTCTTAAGGTAGAATTGTATTGCTATAAAATTCCCTCTAAGAACTGCTTTTGCTGCATCCCATAGGTTTTGGGGTGTCGTGTTTTCATTGTAATTTGTTTCTAGGTATTTTTTGATTTCTTCAGTGATCTCTTGGTTATTTAGTAACGTATTGTTGAGCCTCCATGTGTTTGTGTTTTTTACGGTTTTTTCCCTGTAATTTACTTCTAATCTTATAGTGTTGTGGTCAGAAAAGATGCTTGATATGATTTCAATTTTCATAAATTTACTGTGGCTTGATTTGAGACCCACGATATGATCTATCCTGGAGAATGTTCCATGTGCAGTTGAGAAGAAAATGTAATCTGCTGTTTTTGGGTGGAATGTCCTATAAATATCAATTAAATCTATCTGGTCTATTGTGTCATTTAAAGCTTGTGTTTCCTTATTAATTTTCTGTTTGGATGATCTGTCCATTGGTGTAAGTGAGGTGCAACAGTCCCCCACTTATACTGTGTTAATGTCGATTTCCTCTATTATAGCTGTGAGCAGTTTGCTAATATATTGACGTGTTCCTATGTTGGGTGCTTATATATTTCTAATTGTTATATCTTCTTCTTGGATTGATCGCTTGGTATTTATGTAGTTCTGTCCTTGTCTCTTGTAATATTCTTTATTTTAAAGTCTATTTTATCTAATATGAGAATTGCTACTCCAGCTTTCTTTTGATTTCCGTTTGCGTGGAATATTTTTTCCATCCCCTCATTTTCAGTCTGTATGTGTCCCTAGGTCTGACGTGGGTCTCTTGTAGACAGCATATATATGGGTCTTGTTTTTGTATTCATTCAGCATGCCTGTGTCTTTCATTGGACCATTTAGTCCATTCATGTTAAAGGTAGTTATCGATATGTATGTTCCTATTACCTTTTTTTTTAACATCTTGATTTGAGTATAACTGTTTTACAATAGTGTGTTAGTTTCTCCTTTACAACAAAGTGAATCAGTTATACATATACATATGTTCCCATAACTCTTCCCTCTTGTGTCACCCTCCCTCCCACCCCTCTAGGTGGTCACAAAGCACAGAGGTGAACTCCCTGTGCTATGCAGCAGCTTCCCACTAGCTATCTAATTTACATTTGGTAGTGTGTATATGTCCCTGCCACTCTCTCACATCATCACAGCTTACCCTTCCCCCTCCCCATATCCTCAAGTCCATGCTCTAGTAGGTCTGTGTTTTATTCCTGTCCTACCACTAATCTCTTCATGACTTTTTTTTTTTTTTTTAGATTCCATATATATGTGTTAGCATACGGTATTTGTTTTTCTCCTTCTGACTTACTTCACTCTGTATGACAGATTTCAAGTCTATCCACCTCATTACAAATAACTCAGTTTCATTTCTTTTTATGGCTGAGTAATATTCCATTGTATATATGTACCACATCTTCCTTATCCATTCATCTGTTGATGGACGCTTAGGTTGCTTCCATGTCCTGGCTATCGTAAATAGAGCTGCAATAAACATTTTGGTACATGACTCTTTTTGAATTATGGTTTTCTCAGGGTATATGCCCAGTAGTGGGATTGCTGGGTCATATGGTAGTTCTATTTGTAGTTTTTTAAGGAACCTCCATACTCTTCTCCATAGTGGCTGTATCATTTTACATTACCACCAACAGTGCAAGAGTGTTCCCTTTTCTCCACACCCTCTCCAGCATTTATTGTTTCTAGAGTTTTTGATGATGGCCAATCTGGCCGGTGTGAGATGATATCTCATTGTAGTTTTGAATTGCATTTCTCTAATAATTAATGATGTTGAGCATTCTTTCATGTGTTTGTTGGCTACCTGTATATCTTATTTGGAGAAATGTCTATTTAGTTCTTCTGCCCATTTTTGGATTGGGTTGCTTGTTTATTTGTTATTGAGCTGTATGAGTTGCTTATAAATTTTGGATATTAATCCTTTGTCAGTTGCTTCATTTGCAAATATTTTCTCCCATTCTGAGGGTTGTCTTTTGGTCTTGTTCATGGTATCCTTTGCTGTGCAAAAGCTTTTAAGTTTCATTAGATCCCATTTGTTTATTTTTGTTTTTATTTCCATTTCTCTAGGAGATGGGTCAAAAAGGATCTTGCTGTGATTGATGTCATAGAGTGTTCTGCCTATGTTTTCCTCTAAGAGTTTGATAGTGTCTGGCCTTACATTTAGGTCTTTAACCCATGTTGAGTTTATTTTTGTGTGTGGTGTTAGGGAGTGTTCTAATTCCATACTTCTACAGGTAGCTGTCCAGTTTTCCCAGCATCACTTATTGAAGAGGCTGTCTTTTCTCCACTGTGTTTCCTTCCCTCCTTTATCAAAGATAAGGTGACCATATGTGTGTGGGTTTATCTCTGGGCTTTCTATCCTGTTCCATTGATCTATATTTCTGTTTTTGTGCCAGTACCATACTGTCTTGATTACTATAGCCTTGTAGTAGAGTCTGAAGTCAGGGAGCCTAATTCCTCCAGCTCCATTTTTCGTTCTCAAGATTGCTTTGGCTATTCGGGGTCTTTTGTGTTTCCATACAAATTGTGAAATGTTTTGTTCTAGTTCTGTAAAAAATGCCAGTGGTAATTTGATAGGGATAAAATTGAATCTGTAGATTGCTTTGGGTAGTAGAGTCATTTTCACAATGTTGGTTCTTCCAATCCAAGAACATGGTATATTTCTCCACCTATTTGTATCATATTTAATTTCTTTCATCAGTGTCTTATAGTTTTCTGCATACAAGTCTTTTGTCTCCTTAGGTAGGTTTATTCCTAGATATTTTATTCTTTTTGTTGCAATGGTAAATGGGAGTGTTTTCTTAATTTCATTCTCAGATTTTTCATCATTAGTGTATAAGAATGCCAGAGATTTCTGTGCATTAATTTTGTATCCTGCTACTTTACCAAATTCATTGATTAGTTCTAGTAGTTCTCTGGTAGCATCCTTAGTATTCTCTATGTATAGTATCATGTCATCTGCAAACAGTTACAGCTTTACTTCTTCTTTTCCTATTTGGATTCCTTTTATTTCTTTATTTTCTCTAATTGCTGTGGCTAGAACTTCCAAAACTAGGTTGAATAAGAGTGGTAAGAGTGGGCAACCTTGTCTTGTTCCTGATCTTAGTGGAAATGGTTTCAGTTTTTCACCATTGAGAACAATGCTGGCTGTGGGTTTGTCATATATGGCCTTTATTATGTTGAGGAAAGTTCCCTCTGTGCCTACTTTCTGCAGGGTTTTTATCATAAATGGGTGTTGAATTTTGTCAAAAGCTTTCTCTGCATCTATTGAGATGATCATATGGTTTTTCTCCTTCAGTTTGTTGATACGGTGTATCACGTTGATTGATTTGCGTATATTGAAGAATCCTTGCATTCCTGGAATAGACCCCACTTGATCATGGTGTATGATCCTTTTAATGTGTTGTTGGATTCTGTTTGCTAGTATTTTATTGAGGATTTTTGCATCTATGTTCATCAGGGATATTGGCCTATAGTTTTCTTTCTTTGTGACGTCTTTGTCTGGTTTTGGTATCAGGGTGATGGTGGCCTCATAGAATGAGTTTGGGAGTGTTCCTCCCTCTGCTATCTTTTGGAAGAGTTTGAGAAGGATACGTGTTAGCTCTTCTCTAAATGTTTGATAGAATTCGCCTGTGAAGCCATCTGGTCCTGGGCTTTTGTTTGTTGGAAGATTTTGAATCACAGTTTCAATTTCAGTGCTTGTGATTGGTGTGTTCATACTTTCTATTTCTTCCTGGTTCAGTCTTGGCAGGTTGTGCATTTCTAAGAATTTGTCCATTTCTTCCAGGTTGTCCATTTTATTGGCATAGAGTTGCTTGTAGTAATCTCTAATAATCTTTTGTATTTCTGCAGAGTCAGTTGTTACATCTGCTTTTTCATTTCGAATTCTATTGATTTGAGTCTTCTCCCTTTTTTTCTTCATGAGTCTGGCTAATGGTTTATCAATTTTATTTATCTTCTCAAAGAACCAGCTTTTACTTTTATTGATCTTTGCTATTGTTCCCTTCATTTCTTTTTCATTAATTTCTGATCTGATCTTTATGATTTCTTTCCTTCTGCTAGATTTGGGGTTTTTTTGTTCTTCCTTCTCTAATTGCTTTAGGTGCAAAGTTAAGTTGTTTATTCGAGATGCTTCCTGTTTCTTAAGGTATGATTGTATTGCTATAAACTTCCCTCTTAGAACTGCTTTTGCTGTATCCCATAGGTTTTGGGTCGTCATGTCTCCATTGTCATTTTTTTCTAAGTACTTTTTGATTTCCTCTTTGATTTCTTCAGTGATCACTTCCTTATTAAGTAGTGTATTGTTTAGCTTCCATGTGTTTGTATTTTTTACAAATCTTTTCCTGTAATTGATATCTAGTCTCACAGCGTTGTGGTCAGAAAAGATACTTGATACGATTTCAATTTTCTTACCTATTACCTTTTTCTGAATTGTTATGGGTTTGTTTTTGTAGGTCCTTTTCTCCTCTTGTGTTTTCCACTTAGAGAAGTTCCTTTAGCATTTATTGTACAGCTCGTTTGATGGTGCTGAATTCTCTTAGCTTTTGCTTGTCTGTAAAGCTTTTGATTTCTCCCTCGAATCTGAATGATATCCTTGGAGGGTACAGTAATCTTGGCTGTAGTTTCTTCCCTTGCATCTCTTTAAATATATCATGCCACTCCCTTCTGGCCTGTAGAGTTTCTGCTGAGAAATCGGCTGTTAACCTTATAGGAGTTCCCTTGTATGTTATTTGTTGTTTTTCCCTTGTTCCTTTCAATAATTTTTCTTTGTCTTCAATTTTTGTCAATTTGATTACTATGTGTCTCATTGTTTTTCTCCTTGGGTTTATCCTGCCTGGGAGTCTGTGCTTCCTGGACTTGGGTGGTTATTTCCTTTCCCATGTTAGGGAATTTTTCAACTATAATCTCTTCAAATATTTTCTCGGGTGCTTTCTCTCTCTCTTCTCCTTTTGGGACCTCATAATGCGAATATTGTTGCATTTGATATTGTCCCAGAGGTCTCTTAGGTTGTCTTCATTTCTTTTCATTCTTTTTTCTTTATTCTGTTCCACAGCAGTGAATTCCACCATTCTGTCTTCCAGGTAATTTATTCCTTCTTCTGCCTCCGTTATTCTGCTATTGATTCCATCTAGTGTGTTTTTCAATTCAGTAATTTTATTGTTCATCTCTGTTTGTTTGTTCTTTAATTCTTCTAGGTGTTTGTTCTTTAATTCTTCTAGTTTTTTGTTAAAACTTTCTTGCATCTTCTCAATCTTTGCCTACATTCTTTTTGTGAGGTCCTGGATCATCTTCACTATCATTATTCTGAATTATTTTTTTGGAAGGTTTCCTATCTCCACTTCATTTAGTTGTTTTTCTGGAGTTTTATCTTGTTCCTTTTCTAGTACATAGCCCTCTGCCTTTTCATCTTGTCTATCTTTCTGTGAATGTGGTTTTTGTTCCATAGGCTGCAGGATTGTAGTTCGTCTTGTTTCTCAAATTGTTGAAGTTTTTAGGAGAAAGGAGGTATGATCTAGGCGAGTGGGTTGGTGAATTGACATAAGAAATATGTGTAAGCAGGCAGCATTAAGCTTTGTAGCCATTTAAAGTGAGACCAGGCCACATAGTTATGCTTTGTTTCAGTCATATCTAGCTGACTGTGCAGGTGTTGGGTTTAACCAGGATTGGACTTTTGCCAAGTAAGTGTCATAAAGCAGAAGTGAGGCAAAGGAGTTGAGAGTGTTGTGAAGGAGTGACTGTAGTGATTATCAATGGAACTTAAACTGAATAAGGAGGGAAGAGAGGACATCAGTTGGATGAAGGACAGTAATATATTGGTAGATCAATGATTTGTAGTTCCCAACAGGATCAAAGGATAGAAGAAATGAGCTGGTCTTGTTTCTCCCTGAGCTTTAATTTCTTGCTCATTTCATATACATTATGGAAGTTATCTTTTATAATAATTCACACACGAACAGAGGTAGGAAATAATTTGGAGGGCTAGAGTGAAGAATTAACTATATTTTAAATTTACATACAATAGTTCAGATATCAGTGAATCATGTATTCATCCTAAGGGACAACAGAGTCTAGGAAAAACAGTGGTCTCTGTCCCCCTTTGTTATGTCCACTCACACCATTCTCTTTTCCCAACCTTGTTATAGGGGAAAGCTACTTTAAAATGATTCCTATATGGTGTTTTTCATATTGTAGTTTACTTAAACTAAGAGAAGAGGTGCTGCTTTATACTCCTCAGTGTATCCTTTTCTTTTCTTCCTCCTTCTTTCCTTATTCACAATCTTCCTGTCTGAGAAAGAGATGTTGGGGAAAGGTGGGAAGAAATGCATAGTCCTACATGCATATTTCATTTTGTTCTGTTGTAATTTAATGGTGATCTAATTGTATAGGTCTTGTTTTCTTTTAAAAAGTACTTTTTTTCTGATGAACTTATTCAGAGCAAACATTGACTAGACATCTTACTTTTTTTAGTTCTTTTTTTCAACTGAGCCAAAAAATTCTTCCACAGTATCCTTATGTTCTCCATTGTCCTAGTTACAAAAGAGGAGGTATTGCTGCTAAGAAGGAAGATAGTGAAGCACCAGAAAAAGAGGCAGAAGTAATAACAGAAGGAGGTAAGGGAAGGAACATCTCCCCTTGGGTAACTAGATACTAACATTCACCACTCGATTTGTCTGAGTTCCATTTCACTCCTCAGCTTCCCTTAACCTCTTGATCTTACTTTGCTGACAGAATAGCTTTATGTCCCCTTCCAACTGACTGAGCCCAAAGCTTCCCATTTCAATATCCCTTTCATTGGCCTTTCTCTCCAACCCCTCACTGGCAGTGCGGGTTTATTTTCTCTTACTTGAAAACAAAAGTGTTCTAACAGATAAAGGACAGAACTTTGTATTTTTTATATCTATATATTCTGATTCTTTATAGCAAAACTGTATTTCTATTATAAATATTAGTACCTAACATTTAACTTGTTTAGTCCTCACAACTCTATAAGGTAACTATTGTTAGTGTATCCATTTTACAGATGATGAAACAGAGGCACAGAGAAGTTTTGTAACTTGATAAAATCAAGTGAAAAGTAAATGTTGAAGTTGAATTTCATACCCAGGTATTCTGGTTCCAGAGTTTGTGTGCCTATTTACCTTACAAAGTTGGCTCTGTTTTTAGAAATGTAAATATTAAAGCTAAAGAAAAATGAAAGCAAATTTTCTTCCTTGGCACTGCTACTGTCACCACTATTTTCCAGATGTCTATCATCTTGTGTGTGGACTGGGCATCAAACACCTTTCATGCCCTGTCTCACATCCTCTCAACCCTAACATTCTGCAAGCAGGTTGAACCTGGCATCACTTGTTTACACTGTGATATATCTCACTTTCTGTCATAGGCCTGTAGGAATCTGTTCTGCCATTTTGAAGCATGAATAAGTTTGGAAGTGCAAGGGGTTGAACACTCCATGTAGTGACCCTTGACCAATGGGATATGGGAGTGGTAGAGAAACATTCCATTCTCATGTCCCTCCAAAGGACGATTCTGCATGTACATTCTATGTGGCTTCTCGGTGGGATCTACTCCCAGTTTTGCACCTTGAAATCATACCCTTCTAATAACTTTCCTTCCATTTCTTCTTCATTCTTCGAGTATCCTACTCCTGTTGCCTGGGATCACTTCCCAACATCAACATGTATATGAAAGTCGTTGTCTCAGGCTGTGCTTTCTCAGGATAAGACAGAGTACTAATCCAATATTTTTCACACTTTGCTACTTTCTCACACACTTCCTCATTTAAGCCTCCAAAATTTGCTTTGAATTAAGTAAGTGCTGATATTGTATGCCCATTTACAATAATACATGTGAATGATTGCTTTAAAAATATTACAAAGAATATGAGAAGACCATCCTTAGTTCATGAGCTTTTGTCCTCATCTTTCTCTTCCCATGGTTGCAAGATGTTTGTTGCACCTTCACATATGATGTCTGCATTCAAGGCAAGAAGATTGGTGGGAAGGGGCAAGCCATGCAAGCTGAATTTGTCTCTTTTATCTAATCAAGTAAACACTTTCCAAGAAGCCTCCCTGGATGACTTCTTTTTTGTTCTCATTAGCCATATGGCCACCCCTGTAAGGAAAGAAGATGGAAAATTAGAAAATAAGATTGCCGTGATTGAGTTGAGTCAGTTATAATTCAATACTTAGGCCTGGGCACATTGCCACACTGAACAAAAGTGGGGTCCTGATAAGAAGGAATAGGGTGTAAATGTATATTGTTTAGGCAATTAAATTCTTATGTCTACATAATACTTACATTTAACATAAATGATGTTTTTTATAATCTGCTTTTTTTCATTTACTATAACATGGACATCTTTATATGTCAATACAGAAATATCTATCTTATCCTTTCAAAACTGCAAGCTGAAATGTTTAGGCATGAAGTATACTAATGTCTGAAACTTACTTTGAAACATATAAAAAACAAAACAAATTATGCATGGATGGACATATGGATAGAGATGTGATAAAGCAGAAACAGAAAAATGTGAATTGTAGAATCCAGGTGGTGTATATATGGTGGCTCACTGCATTGTTTTTTCACACTTTAGTCTACTATGCTTTGAACATTTTTATTTATTTGAACATATTCATAGTAAAATGCTGGCGAAAGTATTAGTTCAATTGAATAATATGTACAAATGTGTAAGTATGAAAAAATAAATTGGAAATAATATCTTTTGCTATAAAATTACAATTAGGACACATACTAAGTGTCTGAATGTAATTTTATGGATTAAAGAAGCAAATATCAACTGCTCTACTGAAAATATCATGGTTTGAAACAGAATAATTAATGTAGGTATAAACGTTTATAAATGTTGCTGGATATACTTCTAACTGAAAAATGATATCATGGCAATTACTATTCTGTAAGTTTGTTCATGTCTTCACATTTTTTATCTTAAGAGTAACTTTGGAGTTTTTAAGGATCACCTATCCAAAAATATAAAGCCCTCTAGTGTGTAGCCTGAAAGGGCCTCCAGGTAACCTGAATACTGACTAAATCTACAATTGCATTATAACCTGACCTCTCCATAGCCCATTGTCAGAAGCTCTGAGAAAGCTTCTGAGGAAGTACATGGTGGAGGAGTTAGAGAGATAACTTATTTGGGAGACTGGTGTAGTGATAAAAGTTATAAAAACCTCAGGGAAGTGGGAGAGGATTAGAGAATGGAATAAGGGAAGGGCTGGGCCAGGACAACAACAGGGAAAGAAGTAGAGGTAAATAGAGAGGTTAAGGAGGGGTTTATCACTAATTCTTTTCAGCAGGAGAAGAGAGAAACTATGTTTACATCAGGAAGGGTGGAATGTTTATACAGAGAAATGCTATACTTTGGGAGGGGCAAGTGCCAAGAAAGGGAAATATTGAAAGTGGGAAACATGCCTGAATTTTATACAGCTGGAAGGTTGCTTGTATATTAGAGAGAGAGGGTTAAGATGGGGTTAATGGGTGAGGATATCCAGGGGGACCAATGGCCTCAGAGAGAATGAGCAAGGCTGGCCTTAGCCCCAAAGGGAGGAAAGTCTTAATTGCATTGCTTAGCACTTACAAAAGAATGTCAAATAGTGGTGATAATAAGCATTCTTCTCCTGTTCTTGGGTTTAATGGGAATGCCAGGTATAGCGTGAGGTTGGCTTCTGGTTTGATACAGATTTCTTTATCATGTTAAGTAAGTACACTTCTATTCACACTTTATTAATATACTTATTTTGTAAACAAAATATATTTCCCACCATTCGAGTTCTACAAGGATCAAGTCATTAGCTGTTGCAGTGGCTGACCTACAGCACACACTGAAAGGAATTCAGGATGAAGCATTCCTTGTTTTGAATGGGCCCCTAGACAGTTAAATGCATATCTAAGGAAGAATTTCAATGACCCCAGATTCTTGCATCTTCCCATAGTTAGAGAAGCACTAAAATCATTAACTGAGATATCCGATGCTCCCGACTAGCAGTAACATTTTACCAAGATGTATGTTTGACTATATGTATTTCTCAGCGCCCCCCCCCCCAATCATATATATATTGGCTCCTCCCCTACTTCTTTGGAGCAGTTCCTTACAGATATCTGGAAGGTTGTCTCCCAGGCTATAGTCCTTAGTAAGTCCCCAAATAAAACTGAAACTTACAGTTCTCACATTGTTCAGGGTTTTTTTGTTGTTGACACTTTTGGCAACCATGAAGGGACCCAGAGCAGATTTCTCTCCTTCACCTGAACTCTATGAGGACTTGGAGCCTTAGTCCTGTGTCCATCCTCCTTAGCAAGTCCAGATGAATTTGAGTAAGTGCCTCTTGGTCTCAGATCTTCCGATTATTGGTTGACAATCCTGAGTTTTATTTGGCTGTGGATAAAAAGGTACCTGACTCCTCAGTTGAGAGACACTGAGGAGGATTCTCCCAGTTGGGAGACACTGGGAAAAAGGGCCTGGTTGAGAAACACTGGGAAGATTTGCTCAGTTGAAAGACACTGAGTGGTTTGGACTGGGTGATTAGGTAGGAGACTGGCCTGATGTCTTTTCTCTATTTGGCTACCTTAACAGAATTTGTCAGAATAGCAGTGAAAATATCATATAAGAGTTCTCTGCTCCAAAGAAAAGGGACACAACTTCTCCTGGCCAGTTATGGCTTTCTCAGACAACTGAGAAATTTATGGGAGTGGTGAAGGCAAGTCCTCATACCATGCAGTGGTCCAATAGGGACATCCACTCATTAATTAAAAACTTGCTTGCCCAGGGACACACAATAAAGTGTTGGCCAAGCAGTACTCTGAGCACCCATGTGATTTTAGATTGACAGAGGGAGAAGCTGAGACATGTAAAAGAGCTGAAATGACTCTAGGGTAACACCTAGAGGACTTAAACTCACAAACAGCACATGGGTCCACCACATAATTTCATTAGCAATTTCATTCCAACAAACCAACTTTAAAATGGGGAAGAGTTTCCCAAACAGAGAAATGAGGGGAGTCAGAAAACTTCTGACTTAGCACCCCAGCTGAGTTTATGTATATTTGGAACTTATACTTGCAAGTCCTTTTAAATGGTGAATTAAAGGAACTCTTGCCCTGAAATGGCCAAGATGGGCCCCTTTTGACATTCCAAAACTGGTTTCTGTGCATGCAGTTAGAGAAACCTCTCAGAAGGTAAGAATTCTTACCATGTCAGTCAGTTTCCTTGATCTCTGCCTGCAGGGTCTGCTGGAAATTAGAGTGGTAAGAGTTTTTCTCTTTTCTAAAATTAGATTAGTGGGAATAAATTTCTGTAGGGCTAGCTCCTTGGACTCAGTGACTTTTGGTTTGAAATTTGGAAGAGTATTCTAGATTTGTCAATTCTTTTCCTCCCAGAGATGGTCACTGAGTTTTGTTGTTCTTGTTTCTGTCTTTTGTGTCTTTGGTCATAAGGAGGAAAACCAGTCCTCCTTGGTCTGGTTAGGTTTTCCTTTAGTCTTGTTAGGTATCCTGAGATATTGACTTGTTGACCAATGAGAATATACTTTCTGGTCTCCACCATACAGAAGGTGCATATACTGGCGTACATTTGGCAGTCAGTCAGATAAACTGAGCGTTCTTTGTCTGACAGTGTCAGCTCTCAGGGGAGTTTGTCATAAGGGATCTCAGTCCATAAGGGGCCTTGGTCATCTCAACATTTGTTGTTTCCATGTGTAGTGAAGGTCTCTACTTCTTTAGAATGTCCTTGGGAGTGAAATTTCTGCATCTTGTGAGGGCTGCATCCTTTGCACTCTCTTGAAGGATGCCTCTTACATAGTTGGTTTAACCATAAGAAGGTTTATTGGTTTGAGTCACTATTAAGATCCTACTCATCAATAGACAAATGATGAGTCCTCTGAATTGGAAAGACTTCAAAATTGTTAAGATTTTAGAAAGGGTTCATCTGAAACACTTGTACCTATTTTAATTGGTATGCAAAACAACCAAAGGCTTCTAACTTCCAAAATAGCCTAATTGATGGATTTGTTGTAGAAGGCTAATGAAAGATTAAAGATATAAAAGGTACCTAAAACAAAAGACTATAAAATTGACATAGTTCCTACTGCTCCCCTCTATCCTGCTTTATTTGAGTACTCATTCTTGTAATCCTCTGTATGAATTGCTTTTCCATCCTGAAAAGACTATTAAACAGTTACCTTTAGAAATGGGACCACTTGAGGCTGTAGGCAATCCTCTTCAGGTCAAAGGCTGAATTGAGGGCCATAGTTAAAAGAATTTCTTAAACCCAGAGAGGATCCTTAAAAGTTTTTGTAAATGGATTACCAAAATGGGAGGCCATTGGTCTGACTAAACAAGTGACCATAGCTGATATTCAGAACCTGATAGGAATTCTTTTGGCTTTCTGCCCCAAGCTAAATATACCCAGAGGGAAGAAAAATATTCCAACATAGGTGGATCAGTATGTCCATCCTTTGATATCATTTATGTGGCTACCCAATTCCTTGAGGAATTAAAAACAGCAGTCTAGTCTTTCCAGGACCAGAGATGTAGCTCCAGAAACAATTCAAAGCCCATCAAACCTCCCCCTATTTATCTTAAGAGGTTTTCAAGTATTGAAAAAAAAATTCTGGCCTTATGGGAACAAAAGTCCTCCTAGGAGGCACTTGCATTTCTCTCCCTGAGCCTTTGAGACGTAAATGTTCTACCTAGTCTTGTCTAGGCCATCTTTTTAAAATGCAAATTTCAGGAAGGTAACTCTTATCAAAAGAAAATGAAAAGGGGGATAGGTCATTTGGAACTTGCATGTCAAGGACAAATATAAATCTTCAGTGTCTTCTCCATAAATATTAGTAAGAAAAGGTTTAGCCATCTAAATAAGTGACCTAGATTTGTTCCATCTGCCAGAAACCTAATTTGAACACAGCCTTTTCTGTAATTGATGGGTTTTGTGTTATTGTACCTGATTTAAGGCTGAAAATTTGGAATGGGAACTAAGGGGTCTCTGTTTGTGTGTGTCTACATATATGTGTGTGTTGTAGACGTGTGATATAGCCAAAATTAATTTGTAAAAGAGTCCTATTTAGTTGGTTTAAAGAAAATTAAGCACTTAGATAAATCCTCAGAAATATAAAAGAAACTAAAATGAATTTCAGGTTCACATGAACTGGGAAATATTCAGTACTGAGTTAATATTTGGTATTAAAGTTAGTTTATTAATTAATACAGACATGTCTTTAGAGTCATCAACATTAAATATAATACTTTTATTGTACCTAGATTTACTAGAATTTAAATAAGATCTTATATCTGTTGCAAAATTTGTCAGCCAGGAAGATGACTTGATATAATAAAATTTTTATAAGTAAATTAAATGTAAATGGGTTAAGAGTTTTTAGGTGAACTCTTTAAGAATAATCATGTTTTATGGTGTGTCTACTTAGAAATCGTTTCTCCAAATCTTTCTGGCAACTTCAAACTTTAGGGTTTTGCTAAATTAAATTAAATGATGGAAGTTTATTGAATATCTAGATCATTCCCAAATAAAATAAGATACTGAAACATTAATTACTAAACATAGGCTTCCTTTTACATAGAAACTAAAGATATTTAGGATTATTAATAAATATGTTTGGTTCTACATGGAGACATTTTCTATAAGAAAGCACATATTTAAAAAAATTATAAATAGTATTTAGAAGTTTGCTAATCTACAGAATGCTAATGTAAAAGACAGTTCATAATTGCTCACTTCTTAGTTTTTGCTACAAATGAAGGCTTTTAAGAGTTGAGAATTCTAATTAAAATATGTAATTAAAACCCCTAAAAATTAATGAAGAAAACATCTTTGTATGCAAGGAAAAAGAAGGTATACGGAATGGAAATACACTTAGTTCAGGGAAGAGAAAGTAATTTTGTCCTAAAGATAGGTTTAAAAGAGAGAGAGAATGACGGCTTCCGCAGCACATATACTAAAATTGGAACAACACAGAGAAGATTAGCATGACCCCTGTGCAAGAATGACACACAAATTTGTGAAGTGTTCTATATTTTTATTAGCAGATGCAAACTATTATATATAGAATGGATAAACAACAAGGTCCTACTATCTAGCTCAGGGAACCATATTCAATATCCTCTGATAAACTATAATGGAAAAGAATATGAAAAAGACTATATATAAAACCGAATCACTTTGCTATTTAGCAGAAATTAACACAACATTGTAAATCAACTATACTTGAATACAATAAATGTTTTTAAAATAAAAATATTAAAGTAAAATGAAATCTTATAAAAAGAGAGAGAGAAAAGGAAAACATAGGATAAAAATCTAAAGGTTAAAAAAAAGTAAGTTATAGAAATTTTGTGGAAGAGAAACCTTGAGAATAGAGTTCTGTATGTGATCAAGACTGGCTAGGATTAGAAAAAATTGTAAGATGGTGCAAAACCTGAATTTGGTTTTCTCTCTGTTAAGAGCACAAAGTTTTAATGGGATATTGATATGCTCTTGATAACAGATAGTAAAGATTTTTTACCTTTTAAGTAAACTGTTGTAACTTTCTGTATTTTGCCTTTGAAATCTTTTGTCACTTTGCTTGGGTGGATAACTAAGTACTGTTACATAGTGACCTATGATCCTATTTGATCAAGTGTTTTAAACTCTTTTTAATATATTTGACAAACTTCCCAAAAATCAAATTCTAAATGAAGTTCTTTTGACCTGTAGATAACATTGAGGTTTTCCAGAATGCCCCCCAGAGCACCTCAAGATTTGTTTTCTCTCCTTATCAAAGAAAGACATTAAACTAATTAGGCTTATTTGGTATGTTAAATTACATGGGAAGCATTGTTAAATGAGTGGTGATAAACCTTCTTAGGTTGTATAGTATAGATAAATGTCATTAATATAAATGTTCTAAAAATTATGTGAAATTTCTAAAATTTAAATGTGTCCTCATGTAATGTCATCAGTCATAATTCTAATTATTGTTTTAATATTGTATGCCACTAAAACAACAAATTTCTTTGACAATTGCTTTGTAAACAGGACTTTAACCTTGCTTTTTAAGTCTTTTGTCCTTTATAGACAGTTATTTTTGTACTCTGATGCTTCTGTAAAAATGAAGATTCATAGAAAGGACCTTTTGACACATACAGGTTTCTGATAACTTTCAGCTCATACCAGTGAACTGGTTAAGAAATTAAAGAATTCTCCAGCATTTATTGTTTGTAGAATTTTTGATGATGACTATTCTGACTGGTGTGAGGTGATACCTCATTGTAGTTTTGATTTGCATTTCTCTAACAATTAGTGATGTTGAGCATCTTTTCATGTGCCTCTTGGCCATCTGTATGTCTTCTTTGGAGAAATGTCTATTTAGGCCTTCCACCCATTTTTTGATTGGGTTGTTTGTTTTTTTAATATTGAGCTGCATGAGCTGTTTGTATATTTTGTAGATTAATCCTTTATCCGTTGATTCATTTGCAAATATTTTCTCCCATTCTGAGGGTTGTCTTTTCTTCTTGTTTATGGTTTCCTTTGTTGTGTAAAAGCTTTTAAGTTTCATTAGGTCCCATTTGTTTATTTTTGTTTTTATTTCCATTACTCTAGGAGGTGGGTCAAAAAAGATCTTGCTGTGATTTATGTCAAAGAGTGTTCTTCCTATGTTTTCCTCTAAGAGTTTTATAGTGTACAGTCTTACATTTAGGTCTTTAATCCATTTTGAGTTTATTTTTGTGTATGGTGTTAGGGAGTGTTCTAATTCCATTCTCTTACATGTAGCCATCTGGTTTTCCTAGTGTGGAGAAAAGGGAACCCCCTTGCACTGTTTGTGGGAATGTAAATTGATATAGCCATGATGGAGAACAGTATGGAGCTTCCTTAAAAAACTAAAAATAGAATTACCATATGACCCAGCAATCCCACTCCTGGGCGTATACCCAGAGAAAACCATAATTTAAAAAGGCACATGCACCCCAATGTTCACTGCAGCACTATTTACAATAGCCAGCTCATGGAAGCAACCTAAATGCCCATTGAAAAACCAGTGGATAAAGAAGATGTGGTACATATATACAATGGAATATTACTCAGCCATAAAACAGAACAAAATTGGGTCATTTGTAAAGACGTGGATGGATCTAGAGACTGTCATACAGAGTGAAGTAAGTCAGAAACAGATAAACAAATATTGTATATTAACGCATATATGTGGAATCTAGAAAAATGGTAGATTAACCTGTTTTCAGGGCAGAAATAGAGAAACAAACATAGAGAACATATGTATGGATGCCAAGGGGGGAAGGGGGGGTGGGATGAATTGGGAGATTGGGATTGACATATATACACTAATATGTATAAAATAGATAACAAATGAGAATCTGCTGTATAGGACAGGGAACTCTACTTTGCTTCGCTCTACAGTAGAAACCTACACAACAGTGTAAAACAATTATACCCCAATTTAAAAAAAAAGAAATTAAAGAATTCTAATGGAAACCCTGATGACTTCATAAAACTGTTAACAGAAGATCATGATCAACAAGAATTAGTTACATAGGGCTGAATGTTAGTTTGTATAACTTTTCATCTGAAATATTACTAGTTTTTAATCTTGGTTGCCCCAATATAAGGAAACCCTTCACCTTAAGTTAATTATGACTTACAGCAATTTGGTAAATAATAACTTTGTAAGCAGAATTGTAACATTCATCTTTTCTCACTACTTGATTCCTCCAGAATTTGGGAACTCAGTGAGTATTCTTATTTTTATGGCAATGTAGTTATTTGCATAAGTTCAATAAGAGTCTGTTCTTATAACAGGACATATTGGAAACATTGGTTATGTTACCATGTTTTTGACTGGAATGTCATATTTGAGAAATTGCACAGGATCAGATATGACCAGATAGTTTTAAAGAACTAAGGTGAACTTTATGGAGCCATAAACCCTCTTGGAAAAACAATCTGGTACCTTGCTTACAAGGAGCCCAGCAGCCTTACCAGGTAAATAAGAAAGGTCACTTCCTGGCTGGCCAGGAACCTCGAAATATTTTGAGGACCTTGAGAAAGGAGGAATTCACCCAAACTATATATAGATAGTACAGGCGAATCTGATGACAAGCCCTTGGCATGGCTTTACTGGCCTTGAGAGGCCTTTTAAAGTTCAATCTGAGATTCCTTATGAAACGTTCCAGCACAGCCAATTTAAAAGAGCTTGTATGATCAATTACCCTTATGCAAATAATTAGGCAAAGTTTATTGAAACCAGACTTATTCTGCAAACAAATTAGTCAACTTGGCTATATTTTGTAGAAATGAGGGTAATTTTAGAGAGAAAAGAATTGTTTCTGTATATGTTGGGTTCTAGTGTTGTTGTCTTTGAGGTTTTGTATTTACTGCCTAAGACTCACTTCCTGGATGGCTTCTTGTTACTATGTTGCATTATGACAAAAGTTTAATTGAATTATTTAAAGGACATACTAAGATTGTTTCTGAAGCTTATCACATTGATTTATCTTTGGATGAAGATCAGGTGACCTATGGCCTGCAACCAGGAGATGATGTACACTGGAAAAGACATCATTGAAAGGACTCTCTCCAACCTAGATTACAGGACCCTTGTCAGATACTCTTAATTAGCTCTTGCACAGCATAACTGAAGGGAATTGATTCTTGGATTCGTATTTCCCACTTGAAAGGAACCCTGCACTGGACTGGTCCATAGAGAGGACTGCTCACCTCACACTCACCTTAAAACAATGTTCAAACAGAGGAGAAACTACTACCACTCCAGGATGAGAAGAAGACATTAGAATGAGACAACTATCCCAAGATGCTGGACCTGACCCATATGATTATTTATTGTGTTTTTTCAGTTTTTCTAAAAACTGGCATTTTTAGACTGAAATAATGCCTAGGTAAGCCAAATACTGACTGCCTCAACAATTGTTTTATGGCCTGTCCTCCTCTGAAGCCAGCATCAAGGCCATCTTGAAATGAGTGGCAAAGAGGCCAAGAGATGAGGCTGGGGGTATAAGTTGTGGTTTTCAGTTGGGGCGAGATAACTAATTTTGGATGTTGGCAAGGAAATAGAAGAGGTTATTAATGGCCTCAGGGAAGCTGGAACCGATTTGGTAATCTGATAATGAGTGCTGAGGTCAGGACAGGGGTAGGGGTGGCATTGAGGGCGGGAATGGTAGTGGGAGGGGTGGAGCAGGTGTGGGAAGCCGAGGCTGGGCCTGGGGAATTGTATTCAATACATAATAATCTCTTGTAACATTAAAAAATGTTTCATATCTACTGGCCTACATGTTAATATTATTCCCATCAGTATTTGCACATGTACTGAAACTGTGCTTGGTCTGAGAAGGAGAATTATAAGAATATTTAAACGAAACAGAACAACAAACACACACATCTCATTAGTTTGGGAATTTCTTCACACTACAGCCACATTCTTTCTTCTTAAGTTTACTACTTGTGTGCTTTCCTAGATTGCCCATCCAATAAAATAAGGCTAGTTCACATCATCCCCTACCCGGTTTGTTTAAAGTGGAAAACTGGTAATTACTTGCCCCAGGGGGCACTCAGTACCCTGCATATTGCTTGCATCAACAATGGATGTATTGCCTGAGCTCATTTTAGCCTGAGGTGAGGTGAACTGGAGTCTGAAACACAGAGAAAGTCCCAAGATAGGACAGGAAAACGAGATAGGGACATGCAGGAGTTTTCTTTAAAAAGTTATTCTTACAATAATCGCCCTTTTTCAGCCTTGAACATCTTCAGTACTTGCCCTAAATCGCTTAGCAACTTTGTAAACTGTGGTAAATTGTGGTGGGATTAAAATGTTGGCAAGTGTATACAGAGAAGTTTCCCCCACCCCCGCCCCCAAGGGGGTGAGGGAGAAAAGCAATTTTGGAGGTCGGTGTGGAGACAGTATGAAAGCTTATAACAGTCCAGTAAGTGGGAAGCTGCTAGCTAGCGGAATGAAGCGCAGGGAATCATCCAGGCGAGGGCGACAGTGGAGGGAGCAGTTATTAAGGTGGGCTTCATCCCGTTATTCAGCAACTGGGAAAGGAAGTCACTCGGCCGCTGGGGGAGGGGCAGGCTTTTTCCCTAAGGTGCAGTGCTGGGGTGGGAGGCGGCACCCCGAGCCTCCTCCAGAGAGCCGGAAGCAGACGCTGGCGGGGGCGGGGGCGGGGGCGGGGGGGGCGCGAAGCGGTGGCGGGGGGAGAGAAGGAAGCGGCGGTCCCGCGGCCGACGCGAGTGCGCTGAGAATCGGGGTGGAGTGTTAAAAAGGGAGCGTGTCTAGCGAGACTCGTGGCCCCGAAGAAGGGAAGCGAGGCGACGCGGACCCCTGCCCAACACCCAGAAGACGAGGGAGGAGGGCCGGGGCCGCTAGCAGCTGCTAGGCGCTTTTCGGTGACGCGGCCGCCACGCGCAGACGCGCTGATGGACCGCGGCCTCCACGTCTCAGGTTCCGCAAAGGTCTGTGGGAGCGACCCGGGAGAAGGAGGGCCAAGATGGCGGAAGCGGCGGAGTCTCCAGGAGACCCGGGGACAGCAACGCCCAGGCCCCTGGTGAGCTTGGGTTCTGCGACAGAAGGGACCGAGGGTGAGGCAGATGCCCCTTAAGGAAGTCGGGCGACGGGCTCGTGGCGTGAAAGAGCCGGAATCCTTTCCTCACGGCAGGTCCTTCCTGTACCCGATGCCAGAACAGGTCCCAACACTGCGCCTGTTCTTTGGGCTAACCGCTTCCCCCCACCCGCGTTGTTTCCACGCCTTCTTGTGAAACTTTCATTCACTTTCCTTTTCATCCTCGTCCCCTGCATTTTGTTAAATGCTGAGCTTTAGGCGACTTAAGTATTTGCATCTGCTGTTCCCTCATTTTATGGAGACTAGCCCTTGTTGGAGTAGCAGCATTCTGGGATTAATGAGAGATTACTTCCCATGGGGCGTTATAACTTGACTGTTGATTTGCTCAGTGACCTCCCAGTCGTCTTGGTTTTATCCCTGCCCTCCCTGTCGCAACTCCTTGCAGTCCTCTTCATGATGCCCTCTTGCTCCTGTTTGCAGAGGATAGGATTTCTACTGCAAATACTACGATTCCAACGCCTGGACAAGTATTTAAGAACACAGGCTTTGGAGTTAAAGTTAACTTGGAGTTAAAGTTACCACCCACTCTGCCGCTTGTGTGAATTTGGGCAAGTCATTTCATGGAGAGTGTATTTTCATCTGTAAAATGGAGATAAAAATACCTGCCTCAGAGTTTTTACGAAGTTGAAATGACAATTTATGTGAAATGTCTAATACAATCAGTGCCATAACTGAGTGTAGTTAGCTCAACATTCTGCCCCCCAATCCCTCCTCCCAAACAACGTTTAGTTATATACCAAATAGTGTTTAGTTATATAGTAGTTGCTCAATAAATGGTACATCCCTTTTCTCTGTTTTAAATTGGCAACTTAACATAGTAGAGGACTGACCTGGGAGTCAGGTGAAACTGATTCTAGTTTTGGTTCTGCTTACTAGCTCAATTTGTTCATCACTTCATTCATTTGACAGATATTTATTGAGTATCCACTATGTTCCAGGCACTCTTTTAGGCACTGAAGATACAACAGTGAAAGAGAGTGAGTAGGTCCAAGTTCTCATGGAAGACTTCTGACCTTGAGCAAGTCACTCTGAACTCCAGTTTCCTCATTTGGAAAATGAGGATAGTAAGTCACCACAGAATTAGAGTACTAAATTAACTAATATATGCATAGTGCCTGGTATGATGTAGTTACAGGTGCTTAGGTGTTTTTAGTTCCTGTCTTTCATTTAAACTGCCCCACTCCTCTTTTATGAAGCTTTCCCCCAATTAATTTTAGTGGTTTTGGTTACTCATCTCAGTATCCAGTCCACTTCTATTCAACAATGTTTATTGAACTCCCACAGTGTGTAATACACTATGGTAGTTGCTTTAGGAAATACAAATGGCCTGTCCTTATGGTGCTTACAGTCTATAATTTGTAGGGATAAGACAAATGTATAATGCTAAAATAAGACACTATATAAGAAAGTTACACATAAAGTATTAACAAAATTTAAAAGAAGATGCTGTCATGACTAGTTGGGGTAATGAAGCAAGCTACATGGTAGAAGTTATATTTGAGGGGGCCCCAGAGGATGGGTAGGATTTGAATTGCAGGTGAGCATAAGAGCTATCAATGATTGACCACCTGCTATGTGCCAGCATTGTGCTAAACATCCTCTGCATATTTTCTAAACTTCACAGCAACTATTTCAGTTAGGTGGTTTTTGAACTATGTTTTACTTGCAGGTGAGGAGATGAGACTCAGAGATTTGATGATTTCCCTAGGGTGGCTAGGCTGAAAATTGAACTTAGGTCTGCTTCTGAGACCAAGACTCTTTGCAGTAGTGCTACACAGCCTCTCATTGGTGAAGGTACAGAGGTTAGGAGGTGCTAATGCATTTGTAGAACAACAGAGATTACTTTGGCTGAAGCACATGGAAGTATTAGGAGGTAAACCTTAAAAGATAAGGCTACTAAATTAGGGAGGCAATATGGAACAGTGGTTATGGATGTGTGCTCTGGGGTCAAGTTGCCTAGGTTTGGTTCTATGCTCTGTCATTTAACTAACTGTGGGATATTGGGGAAATTACCAAACCCCTCTATGCCTCAGTTTCCCTGTCTGTAAAATGGAGATAAAGTAATACTTACAGGGTTGTTTGGTGGATTAAATTAGTTAAAACACATGAAATACTTGGTAGAGTGCCTGGCACATAATAATCATGTAGTGTTATTTCTTCTTATTGACTACTATGCCAGGAGATTTAATAGGCAACAAGGAGCCACTGGAAATTTTTGAGGAGGGAAGGGTTTTAAATCATGAATTTGACAACATAACAGAGGAGTTACCATGGGGAGTATCTGGAATCTAGGATACCAGTGCAACTGTTGCGGTAGTTCCAGGAAGAATTGATGACTGTCTGGACTACAACAATGGCAGATGTGAAGATTTGAGTAAGGCGGAATGCTTGAGGGTTTGCAGAGCTAGGGAGAATGTGTCTTACATAGTGATTTTCAAACTTTAACATGCGTAGCAGTCATCTGGGGTATTTTGTTAAATTGCAGATTCTGATTTAGTAGGTCTGGGATGAGGCCTAAGATTCTGCATTTCTAATAAGCTGTCAGGTGGTGCTGCTGCTGCTCCTCCCAGTATCACAGTTTGAAAAACAAGGCTATAGACATGGGAGGAAGTGATACCCTGAACAGAAATACAGAAGAGGAGAATGAGGGCCCTAAAAGTTGATTACTTCACTTTTGGAAATGTTTCGTTTGAGATATTGGCAGGCCATCCAATAGATATCCAACAGGTAGTTGGACACTGAAATCTGGACTTCAGGGCTCACAAGAGGTCAGGACTAGAAAAGTTGACTTAAGAGTCATCTGCATAGAGTTGAAAATACAGAATCTTGGGTAATGCCTGTCTATTGCCTGTCTGTTTAAGGAGCAGGAAAAAGAGCCATAATAATCGCTGTAGCCTGGGATCTGGAAGGAAGCTGGTCCCAGGTGAAGGTGCCGGCTAGAGACCATGCCACTAAGCCCCCACCCCCACCTCTTGGACTGAGCTGTTTCCTGCTTGATCCATCCCACCCCTCCCTCCAGCTTGTGGACTTCTTTCTCTCTTCAGGATTTTGGTCAATAGTATGAGCCATCTGCTCCCAGCCACTTTCTTAAGGCTGCAGTCCCCGCTTTTACTGTCTGGTTTTGGCCCTGCCTCTATCTCCTCCCTTCATTGGCCCAAGCCAGGCAGCAAAGTGTGCACATGTGTTTATGTGCACAGATGTGTATGTATGTGCACAAGGCTGCCTGCACAGAGGAAGGGGAGGGACATGGGGTCCAAGTCACCTTTCATCCCCACTGAGGGACTAGTCAGAGAGCAGGGTCCACTAGCTGAGGTCCTGGTGGTATTGTCTCATATATGGGGCTAGAGAGCCACAAATCCTGGCTCAGTTCGCTGAGAAATGTCACTGATTCTCTGGAGAAGAGATACTGAGGAAGGGTTGGGATGGGGGATGAGTGGGAATCACATGGCACTTTAGTGACTGCAGTGACTTCTGAAACCAAGTAGCTGGAGTTAGGCCAGACTTCCCCAGTTAAGGGCACAGTCTTCCATAAGAATATCCTCACTTCAGATACCAGCTGCAGGACCAGGACCACCCTCACTTCTGACCTACTGGCTACAAATTCAGGAGTTCCCGTGATCCCCTCAGGCTCTGTAATTCCCTAGAATGACTCAGAACTCAGGACAATGCTGTACTTAAAATTACACTTTTATTATAGCAAAAGGATACAACAGAAACCAGCAAAAGGGGGAGATGCGTAGGTTGAGGTCTGAGATGGTCCCTAACACAAAGCGTCCTTGTCTTCTCTCTGTGGAGTCAGGACAGGACCCTGTTGCCCTCCTGATACATCGATGTGTGACAATATGCAGAATATTGCCAACCAGGGAAGCTCACACACATATCTAGAGTTTTTATTGAGGTTTCATTATGTAGGTGTGGTTGACTGGATCATTGCCTCTGCCGCTTCCAAGAGGCCAGGTTTGTATCACAGGACTCAAACTCTCAATCCTCTAATCTTGTGTTTGGTCTTTTAGCAGTGGTTAGCCAGCATGCTGTCATCTCATTAACATAAACTAGCGGTCTACCAGGGCTCACCTGTTAGCTAAACTATTAGGGCCCACTATGAATAACAAAAGTATTACTATCATTTAGGAAGTCCCAGGAGTTTAGAGGCTACCTCCCAGGAACAAAGGACAAAGGCAGCCAAATACTTTATTCTACAGCAGTGACAGAACCTGAATTGACTCCCTGGGAATCTTGAACCTGAGCTCTTGACATGTATCTGTCCTCTTCTGTGAGCCTGCTACTGAGTGGTTTACTTGTATTAATATATTTCTTCCTCAGTACAACCCTGTGATGATAGTACCATTATCTCAATTTTACAGATGAGGAAACTGAGGCACAGAGAGGAAAAGGAACCTGCTCATTGTCACACAGGTAGTAAATGATGGAACTAGGATTTGAACTCAGGCTGCCTGCCTCCAGGAGCTTGCACTCTTAACCAAGGCTCTCCAGATACCACATGTTGAGCATTGACTATGTGCTCGCTGACATGCAGGTGCAGTGTTGTTTCCAAGGGAGGGCAAAGGCCCGTTTGGCTTCAAAGCCCATTCCTTCTGCACTGCCCTGTCTACCCTAGCAGTAGCAGGCAGCAAGAAAGCTCAAAACAAGCAAACCTGGAGCTTGAGAGGGCAGTGTCATAGTAGTAAAGGGAGAATAATTACTTCAAAACAGGTTGGTTTACACATTAAGTCCTGAAGAATATTCAAACGGTGAAACTGAGGAAGGATTCTTGTATTTCTTTTGTTTTTCTTTTTTTTGCTTGCAGGTTTTCTTTCCTTTATTTATTTTTTATTTGTTTGGCCATGCCCCGCGGCATGTGGGATCTTAGTTCCCCCACCAGCCATGGAACCTGCACCCCCTGCATTGGAAGCATGGAGTCTTAACCACTGGACTGCCAGGGAAGTCCCCAGATTCTTGTATTTCTTGATTATGAGGTCACTATTAGCACTGTCAGTAAAGTTGTGGGAAGACTAGTGTAGACTACAAAGGATTAAGAGAGTGGGAGAGTGAAGAGCAGTTTGATTAGTGAAGAGGAGAGGAAGGAGAGTAGTTTGAGGGAATGGCAGAAACAAGGAAGTGATATATTTTACCATTTTATTACGGAAGCTTTCAAATATGTAAATAAAGAGTAGTATAACAAATCCCATATACCTATCAACATTCTGCTGTTCTTATTTCATTTATTTCCCCACCATATTTTTTTCTGGAGTATTATTTTAACCTTTTTATTTTGAACTAATTTTAGGCATACAGAAAAGTTGCAAAAATGGTACAGAGAGTTCCTGTATACCCCTCACCCAACTTCCTCTAGTGTTAACATTGTATATAACCATAGTACAGTGATCAGAACCGGGAAGTTAACGTTGGTACAACACTATTAAACTACAGATCTTATTTGAATTTTATCAGGATTTCCACGAATGTCCTTTTTTGTTCCAGGGTCTTATCCAGGATCTCACATTGCATTTAGCTGTTATTTTTCCTTAGTTTCCTTCATTTTTGTAATCGTTCTTCAGTCTTTCCTTGTCTTTCATGATCTTTTGTGAGTGTTTTAAAGCAAATCCCAGATGTATCACTTTATAATACTTCAGTATGTTTCCCTAATAGGTAAGGACTTTTTTTTGTTATCACACATAACATAATAATAATCACTCCTTAATATCATCTAATCTCTCTTCACCTCCAAATTTTCTAAAAATAAAAAATGTGTTTTTACAATTTGTCCAAATCAGGATCCAAACAAGGTCAACAAATTGCATTTGGTTAGTAAGTCTCTCTTTTTTTTAAAGGAACATTTCTTTTCCTTTTTTAAAAAAAAAATTATTTTATTTTTGGCTGTGTTGGGTTTTTGTTGCTGCGTGCAGGCTTTAGTTGTGGCGAGTGGGGGATACTCTTTGTTGCAGTACACAGGCTTCTCATTGTGGTGGCTTCATTTGTTGCGGAGCATGGGCTCTAGGTGTGTGGGCTTCAGTAGTTGTGGGATGCAGGCTCAGTAGGTGTGGCTTGCGCAGGCTCAGTAGTTGTGGTGTATGGGCTTAGTTGCTCTGCAGCATGTGGGATCTTCCCAGACCAGGGCTCAAACCCGTGTCCCTTGTGTTGGCAGGTGGTTCTTAACTACTGAGCTACCAGGAAAGTCCCAATAAGTCTCTTTTAATATATGTGTTCTCCTCTTTTTAATATAATTTATTTGTTTAAATTCAGTCATTTCTCTTGTAGAATTCTCCACTTTCTGTATTTGTCTGATTGTATCCTTGTGGTATTTTTAATATGTGCCTCTGTCCACATATTTCCTGTAAACTCTAAGATCTAGAGGCTTGATTATATTTAGATTCATTTTGGCTTGGGGAGGGGAGGCAAAAAGAAAAAAAGAACTTAGATGGTCCCTAAAATTAGGAATTTTTTGTTTATTTTTAAACTTTTTATTAAGAAAAATTTCAGGGCTTCCCTGGTGGCACAGTGGTTGCGAGTCCGCCTGCCGATGCAGGGCACATGGGTTCGTGCCCCAGTCTGGGAAGATCCCACGTACTGCGGAGCAGCTAGGCCCGTGAGCCATGGCCGCTGAGCCTGTGCGTCCGGAGCCTGTGCTCCGCAACGGGAGAGGCCACAACAGTGAGAGGCCCACGTACCACAAAAAAAAAAAAAAAGAAAGAAAGAAAAAGAAAAATTTCAAACACACAAAAGTAGAATAGTAAAGTGGACCCTCAGGTACCCAACCTTCAATAATAATTACCAGTTTATGGTGAATCTTCTTTCTTCTATAGCCCTACCCACTTCCCTCTATACTACTTTGAAGCAGATCCCCAGCATCATTACATTAGTAAATATTTGATATGTATCTCTAAAAGATAAGGATTCTGTTTTTAAAGAACATAACCACAATATCATTAGTACATCTAAAAAATCAATAATTCCCTAATATCAAATATCTTGTCAGTGTTCAAATTTCCAGTTATCTCCTAAATGTTATATTTTTATAATTTAAAGTCTGGCCCACTACCTATCTTTGTAAATAAGGTTTCATTGGAACACAGCCAAACAATTTTTTATGTATTGTCTTTGATTGATTTCATGCTACAGTGGCAGAGTTGAGTAATTGCAACAGAAACCATTTGGCTCTCAAAACCTAAAATATTTACTATTTGGGTCCTTCACAGAAGAAGTTTGGTGACTTCTGCTTTAGGCAATCATCTTTTAGAATAATTAAAAATAAAAAAAAATATTTTTAATATTTACTTTCATTTAAACCACTTCTGGATATCTTCATTTCCTTGTGTAAATCCAAATCTCCTTCTGATATCATATTCCTTTCTGAAGATCATCCTTTAACATTTCTTGTAGTGCATGTTTCAGCTTTTGCTCATCTGAAAAAAGTCATTGTTTTGCCTTCATTTTTAATAGCTATTTTTGCTGGATTTAGAATTCTGGGTTGACAGTTTTATTTGTTCAGCACTCTAAAGGTATGTCCATTTTCTTCTGCCTTGTGTAGTTTTGGGTGAGATGTCTGTTACCTGCTTCCTCTGATTGTAATGTCTTTTTTCTCTGGCTGCCTTTAAGGTTTTCCTCTTTATCTTTGGTTTTCAGTAGTGTGAATGTGTCTAGGTTTGTGGATTTTTGCTTTTGTCTTTAGGTATTTATCTTTTTAAAAAAATTTTTACAAAATTGAATTAATTAATTAATTAATTAGGCTGTGTTGGGTCTTCGTTTCTGTGCGAGGGCTTTCTGTAGTTGCGACAAGCGGGGGCCACTCTTCATTGCGGTGCGTGGGCCTCTCACTGTCACCGTCTCTCTTTTTGGGGGCACAGGCTCCAGATGCGCAGGCTCAGTAGTTGTGGCTCATGGGCCCAGTTGCTCCACGGCATGTGGGATCTTCCCAGACCAGGGCTCAAACTTGTGTCCCCTGCATTGGCAGGCAGATTCTCAACCACTGCGCCACCAGGGAAGCCCTAGGTATTTATCTTTTTTTTTTTTTTTTGTGGTACGCGGGCCTCTCACTGTTGTGGTCTCTCCCGTTGCGGAGCACAGGCTCCGGACGCGCAGGCTCAGCAGCCATGGCTCACGGGCCTAGCTGCTCCGTGGCATGTGGGATCTTCCCGGATCGGGGCATGAACCTGTGTCCCCAGCATCAGCAGGCAGATTCTCAACCACTGTGCCACCAGGGAAGTCCCCTACATATTTATCTCGATTGAGGTTTTCTGGGCTTGGATCTGTCATTTGATGTCTTCATTATTTTTGGAAAACAATTCAGTTGTTATCTTTTCAAATATGTTTTTCAGATCCATTATCTCTTTCCTCTTGTGGGATTTCAATAATATACAAATTAGACTGTTTAATATCGACCCACAGTTCTTGCATGCTCTGTTCTGTTTTGGGGTGTTCTGTTTTTGTTTTTTTCTAGTTTTATTGAGATATTATTGACATATAACATTGTACAGGTTTAAGGTGTATGATAAAATGATTAGATGTGTGTAATTTTTTTCTTTTCTAATTCTTCTTTTTTTGTTTTTGTTTAGATAATTTTCACTGACTTATTGATTTCTTTATTTGGCTCTGTTGAGTCTGCTGATAAGGCTGTCAAAGGCATTCTTCATCTGTTACTATATTCACTTACTTCTAGCATTACCATTTGACTCTTACAGTTTCCATCTCTTGGCGGAAATTCACCATCATTCATGCATATATCTTTTCTACTAGAGCCTTTTTAACATATTAATCATATTCATGGTAAATTTTCCTTCTGTAATTCTAAAGTCTGGGTCACCTTAGAGTCTGGTTTAATTGCTTTGTCTTGTCACAGAAGGTTGTTTTCCTGTGTGTGTGTGTGTGTGTGTGTGTGTGTGTGCGCGCGTGTGTGCGCGCGCGCGTGTGTGTGTTTATGGGGAAGGGGTAATTTTTTTATTGATCACTGGCCATCATGTATAACAGTAGAGACTACCTGGAAATGGCACATCTTTTCTGCTAAGTTGTTACTATGGGGGTTAAGTCAATATAGTAAGGAGTTGAACTCTATTTGGGTTTTGTACTTGATATGGGAAACCTTCAATGCATCATCAGCTTCAAATTCCTCTCCTATTACCTTTTGCTTAGGGTGGGCACTAGGTTTTCCCAGTGTTTTTCTTAATGTTCCTCCTCCATGCTTAGTTTTCTGCATTCCGTTTGCCCCTGCATAAAATAGTGGGTTTCTCTCCAAGCTCTAGCCCCTCCCTTAGCACTAGACTGCTATTGCTTGTTACTGCATACTTGCTAGCCTTGTGGTGGGTACCTGGGAGGGAGGTGGAGATTCTTTGTTGTTTTGGTCCAGCCTCTGCCTTAGGTAGGTCATGTGTCCCTGAGTCTTCCTGGGTGAGACTTTCTCAGTGATCCTGTTTCTCCCACAGCTGAAGGGAGACTCTAATAGTCTGGCCTCAGGATGATTTCCCACCCCTCCACCAGGAGTGGTGAGGTTCGTCTTTTCCCTTTCCCCAGCCACAGTGGGTTTTCACCTGGCTCTGGAGACAACAGAGTTTGCTGATCTTTCCCCAGCAGCTTTAAGGCTCTTTTTCTGTAGAGGAGAAGGGTCTGAGCTGGTCTCTGTGCTTTTCTCGGAAGAGGCAGCTACTCCGCTCACACCTGGAACAGAGGAAGTCTGTGGAGAAGAGCCTGCAAGTGGGTGTGAATGCCTCCTGTGTCTAATGCTTCCAGGGACGCTGTACTCTCATACTAGGCAACACTTGGTCTTTAGCAATTCATTTTAAATTTTAGCTGAATTCTTAACCATCTGTGTGATGCCCAGTGTTGTTGTCTTCTCGTGCTTTGCTACAGATGAGCCAGTGCTCATGTCCCATCTCTTCTTGGAAGTAAGTGCCTGTCTTTCCTTAGATTTCATTCATGCTACTTGGTTGCCCTACAACCATAGCTCTCTGATGGGTTCAAGGAAAGTTATGATTTTGTAGTTAATCTAGCTTTTTCTCATTGTTCTAGTGGATGGGATGCTCATTCCAGCTTTCTATATCCTAATTGGAAGTCAAATTACAGTGTTGTAAAGTCACTTGAAATAGTTGCTCTCTGGGTGGTTGTGTATTTAATTCAGTAGGTTCATTTGTTTCATTTTTCTTTCAGTTTTGGGGACTGCTTTTAAATTTTGTCTCATAATTCTGTGAAGTATTTATATGATTTCAAGTTATATATACAGAACAATGTGTGTTCCAAGAAGACTAACTTCTCTACTTGTTTCCTCTACCTTATTCCCTCCTTTCCTAATTAGGAACCCTCTTTTAAAAAAAATCTATGACATTTCTTAACATTACATGTGACAGGTCACATTACATGACTTATTTCTTATATTTAAAAGATATTCAGATACGTATATATATTTGTATCCCCTCTTTTCTCTGATAAATGGTAGTATGTATACAGACTTTCCTCTACATTATCTTTTAATTTAACACTCCATAATAGTTCTTTAGAGATATTCCTATTCCTTCTTACCTCTGCATAGCACTCCATTATGTGGACATACCATGCTTTATTCAACTGCTTCTCTGTTGATGGGCATTTGGGCTATTCTCAGGTTTTTCACTTTTACAGGTAGTGTTGTAATGAAGAGCCGTGTGTGTGTGTGTGTGTGTGTGTGTGTGTGTATGTCTTTTTGTATTTTTACCACTTTAGACTCCTAAAAGTGGTGAGCAATCCATATATAAATTTAGTAGATATTGCCAGGTTCATTTTCAATAGGGCCTAGTACCATTTTGCCTCCCCACCAGCAGTGTGTGAGTGCTTTTACCCCTCAGCTTCACTTGCAGAATGTGTTGTCAAACTTGGATTTTTGCCGGTCTAACAGGTGACGAATTTTCAAGTAGCTTTAATTTGCATTTGCCTTATTAAGAGTGTGATTGACAAGCTGCTTTTCATAAGTTCTTTGAACAACCTTATTCTTCCTAAAATTTTAGTATCCTGTCTTGTATTTCATTTACCTGTAACTATTGCCCACTAAACATTGGGCCAAAAACCATAAGAGAAGGGATTGCTTCTGTTTTCTTACGAACTTAAAGATTCTAGAGTTTCAGTCACAGTAATCACATTTGGCATATGAACGTAAGCATTTAAAAGTTTGCAATCTTGCAGTTCACTTTGGAAATGTTATTTGATCTGTGGTTGCCAGTAATCTGGTAAAAAGAGTATAAATAATGATGTGTTTTGCTATTTCCACGTTCTTCCCAGTTTCCCTTTAGATTTCACATAATGCTCCTTTTTAGCCAGCAGAGGCCACTGGAGCCCACTAAGGAGCAGAAGTGCAACGGAATTGTGGTTGTGCTAAGGTGTGATCACTAAAAGGTCACTAAAACTTCTGCAATCTTACTAGCTTATATCCTGTTAAGATTTCATGCTTGACAGCTCATGCAGCTCAATATCAAAAAAACAAACCGAATCCAAAAATGGGCAGAAGACCTAAATAGACATTTTTCCAAAGAAGACATATAGATAGCCAACAAACACATGAAAAGATGCTCAACATCACTAATCATTAGAGAAATGCAAATCAAAACCACAATGAGGTATCACCTCATACTGGTCAGAATGGCCATCATCAAAAAATCTAGAAACAGTAAATGCTGAAGAGGGTGTACAGAAAAGGGAACCCTCCTGCACTGTTGGTGGGAATGTAAATTGATACAGCCACTATGGAGAACAGTATGGAGGTTCCTTAAAAAACTAAAAATAGAACTACCATATGACCCAGCAATCCCACTACTGGGCATATACCCTGAGAAAACTGTAATTCAAAAAGAGACATGCACCCCAATGTTCATTGCAGCACTATTTACAATAGGCAGGACATGGAAGGAACCTAAATGTCCATTGACAGATGAATGGATAAAGAAGATGTGGCACATATATACAGTGGAATATTACTCAGCCATAAAAAGGAGTGAAATTGAGTTATTTGTAATGAGGTGGTGGACCTAGAGTCTGTCATACAGAGTGAAGTAAGAAAGAGAAAAAATACCATATGCTAACACACATATATGGAATCTAAAAAAACGGTACTGATGAACCTAGTGGCAGGGTGGAAATAAGGATGCAGACATAGAGAATGGACTTGAGGAAACGGGTGTGGGGGATGGGGAAGCTGGGATGAAGTGAAAGAGTAGCATCGACATATATATACTACCATATGTAAAATAGATAGCTAGTGGGAAGCTGCTGTATAGCATAGGGAGATCAGCTTGATGCTTTGTGATGACCTAGAGGGGTGGGATAGGAGGGTGGGAGAGAGGCTTAAGAGGGAGGGGATATGAGGATATATGTATACATATAGCTGATTCACTTTGTTGTACAGCAGAAACTAACACAACATTGTAAAGCAATTTACTGTGACAAAGATATATATAAAAAAAGATTTCATGTTTGAAAGAAACCAAATATTTGCGGGCAAGAAAGTCTATGCCATTTACTTTAGAATTTTTTCCATTGTTTGCCATCTCCTTTAAGTTAAAAGAAATAAGCATTTGAGAATTTTAGCTAACTGCATTGTTCAATGTCTGGTGAGCTAACACCTTACTTTAAAAACTGTATTAAACTCTACAAAAAGACATAGTCCTGCTCTCTGGGAAATGATGACGTCTTTGGGGGAATCCTACAGTTTATTACAGGCTTTAAATTTTTGTCCCTAACTTCTCAGTTTGCAGGCCTTTCAGATATATCCATCTCACAAGACATCCCTGTGGAAGGAGAAATCACCATTCCCATGAGATCTCGCATTCGGGAATTTGACAGCTCCACATTGAATGAATCTGTTCAGAATACCATTGTAAGTTAGATAAGTTGAGAGAACTTCTGTTCAGTGTCATGGGGCTAAATATCTAATAGCACTTTGTAATATTTTTGTTTGGTTCACTGGTTTTCAGTGTATTTTATTTATTGAAATTTAAGGTTCTCCCCTAGAGAATAATTTGGTACAGCCTTTTTGGAAAGCAGTTTGGCTGTAATGGATATTGAGGAACTTAAAATGTCCAATCTTTTTGAGTTGATAATTCCGCTTCTGTAGGTATAGTATAAGGAAAAAAATATTTTAATACAAAAGTATTTATAAAAATACAGAAAAATATTTATACAAAGATGTTTGTGACAGCAATATTTATAATGGGGGAAGTTGCAAAGAAGAGTAATTGGTTAAGTAAATTATGTTACATCTATGTGGTAGAATGGTAAACAACCATTAAAAGTCATGTTTACGAAGAACTATTAATGACATGAAGAAATTTCTAGGTTGAAAAAGTTAGGACAGAATTACCTCAACTATATTTTGAGAGGTTATGTTTATATGACTGTACCCTTTTTAAAATGTCTTGATTTTTAAAAATCTGGCTTCTAGGATTCATTTGCCAGAATGGATGGGAATGTTGAAAATTAATTGACTTTACATATTGTGAAGAATGTGTTAGCTTGGGAGCAGGCTGATTGCCCCTGTGACCTCATCATGTATGAACTGAAAGTTAGGTGCTGTGTTTTGCAGAGCAGATTTTACTAGTGCTATTATTTTCGTTTCTTTAAGTAACATATTAGGAGGGCTATGTTTCTCTTTTGTGGAGTTTAAAAAATCAAGCCAGAAATGATAAATGTAGTAAAGAGTTAGATGTTGGCTTAAGGAGTTAATATAAAAAGGAGTTAATAGAAAAACCCCACCTCTCTGGTTTGTTTGTATAGTGAAGGAATTAAACTGGAGTTATAGCTCTAAAATTCAATGAAGGGCTCCCAGGAGATTGAAATAAAAGAAATTTTAGCAAATTAAGTGAGGGGGCGGCTTGGCAACCTTGGTCATCACAGTACAAGTTGTTTATGTCTTTCAGATGCGTGATCTAAAAGCTGTTGGGAAAAAATTCATGCATGTTTTGTACCCAAGGAAAAGCAATACTCTTTTGAGAGACTGTAAGTATATAAGGATTTTGAGGCTTTGCTGTTTCTCATCATACCTTATCATAAGTATTTTATAAGGCAAAGGCTCTGTGGTAATAAAACTGATGTCATTTTGCAGGATGAAAAAATATATAAATGAAGTTTTTGAAAACAGTTAAAAATTTAGGATGGAATTTCAGCGATTGGAAGATTTTGCTGAATATATTGTCCTCATCAATAAATATAGACTGTATCTTCTCACTTGCTATAATAGACACTGCAAAGAATATTTCTGGAAGTGGCAAAGACATAGGGACTGTGTTCAACCAAAGAGCTAATGACTTCCAAGGGAAAGGCAAAATGTGTAAATGTTAAATTAGAATAATAACTAATACCCATTAAAAGTTTAACAAATTAATAGTGCTTTATTGACATTTCTATTTTCAGAATGATCATTTAGTCTGTTGTCTGCTTTCTTTAGGACTTCCAAAGCAGTGTTTGCAGAAAATTATGCTGTTATTTAGAATTTATTCTTAAAATTGTTAGACCTTTTCTTTTCAAGCATTCTTGGTTTTTCTTAGTACCCTTTGTCAGAAAAAAATTGAATCTGTTGTTTGAGAGTAGTAACAATGATGTTGTACATGAGTGTACCTTCTATTTTGGCAGCATTTCAGCTGTAATATAAGGATGTCAAATATGTGGCAAATGTGCCATCACTGTGTGGCAGTTGGATGCAGCGTCAGAATCTTTTTCAACATAGTACATTGTGGGTTGAAGCTGACACATGATTTGCTACAGCTCATATGTAGTGGAAAGAGCATGGGCAAATCAGTGTTTGAATAGTGTGTGATCTTGGATAAGACAGTTAACTTCTCTGAGGTTGAACTTTCTTCCTCAGAAAAGCTGTCTTATCCAATCAGATACCACTTCAGATCCATTAGGATGGCTATTGTCAAAGAAACAGAAAATAACAAGTGTTGGTGAAGGATGTGGAGAAATTGGAACCCTTGTGCATTGCTGGTGGGAATGTAAAATGGTACAGCCACTGTGGAAAACAACATGGTGGTTCCTCAAAAAATTACCACATAATTTTATAGTATATAAAATTTATAGTATAGAACTACCACATGATTCAGCACGTTTCCTTCTGGGTATATACCCAAAAGAATTGAAAGCATGGACTCAAACGGGTATTTGCACACCCATGTTCATAGCAGCAGGTGAAAACAACTTTTACGTCTATCAGTGGATGGATGGGTAAATGAAGTGTGTTATATACACCATGGTATATGCCATATATGAATGGGTTATTAGTCATCCTTAAAAAGGAGTGAAATTCCTGATACATGCTACAACGTGGATGAACCTTGAAGACATTATGCTAAGTACAATAAGCCAGACACAAAAGGACATACATGATTCCACTTATGTTAGGTACCTAGAGTAGTCAGATTTATAGAGACAAAGTTAAATGATGGTTGTCAGGGACTGAGGGGGTATTGAGGAGTTATTGTTTAATGGGTTGGAGTTTCAATTTGGGAGATGAAAAAGTTCTGGAGATGGATGGTGTGGTGCTTGCACAACAATGAATATACTCCGTGCCTGTACAGTTAAAAGTGACTAAAATGGTAAATTTTGTGTTTTATGTATTTCACAAGAATAAGTATAGTTTTAAAATACTGTTTTGAATCTTTTACAAATTAAAAACAATCTTCACTGCATTAAAAAAAGTGTATTAATGTCAATTGTACTTGAATTCAGCTTTTCAGTTGATAAATTTTAACAATTTATTGTTTATTTAATAAACTGTTTATTAGAGTGTTAGGATTATGGTTTTTCTTTTTTTACATCTTTAACAAACTTTCAACAGTGGTGTCAAAATTACTTATTTAACAAAAAGACGTAAGTATGTACATATGCACACTTCTTTCAAGTAAAGTTATGTACAAGTGAGGTTAAAGTTAGAAGTGGTATATGTACCTTTTTTCATATTACTTGAGGAAGATAATTGTGCTTTAAGCTGTATGTTACTGAACTGTTGGTTTATTAATCACCCAACAGCTATTGATTGAGAACCACAGTGATGAGACCTAATGTTGACAGAGCCTTTATAGTTTTCAAAAAGTTTTCATGTTGTTTGTTAACATTTAACCCTATGAAATTACCAGTGTTGGGCTGCCTTTTCACCTATAAGAACAGCAATTCTGTGCTAGTTCAATGTAGTAATTATGAAAGGAAACTATTGCAGAGTGGAAAGGACTTTATAGTAGGAATCAGAAGATTCTGGTTTTGGTTCTAGGTTCTGGTCCCACCCCCACACTTAACTGTTTACAGAAACTTGGGCACGTCACTTCTTCCCAGCTTTATTTTTCATATTTGTGAGGTGAACTTGATTATACTTGCCTTGTCTAATGTAGTCTCAGATAGGTAAAGTGACTTGGCTTTAGTCTTCTTTTTGACGGTGCAGGGTAGGGCACTTAAGTCTTTTGACTCCTTGCTCATTGTTCTTATAGTATAGCATGCTGGAATGTGGCTTAGTAGGTAGGGAGAGGGGTGATTTGTGGGATGTGAAGTGCACAAAATTTAAAGGATATGTGAAGAAGGGCATTCAGAATTGGGGAGCAGGGAGGGCCAGCAGAGGGATAGCAGAGGTGGGAAGGCTTGGGCAGACAGGGAGAGCCTTGATGTCTGAATTCCAAGAGTGGGAGAGGTACATATTGGAATAAAGACAGAAAACACTATACATGGTTGTGTCTTAACAGTCTTCTGTCTTTTCTTGTAGGGGATTTATGGGGCCCTTTGATCCTTTGTGTGATGCTTGCATTGTAAGTACTTATATTTCCTTTCTTTGTCATTTGAGATAGATTAGAGTTTTTTCATGGAGTTTCAAAATTGAAGGGGATTTTGACTGAATCTTTCATTTAGGACTTCTATGACATATTGTACTCCTTATGTATTTAAATCTAAAAAGTCAAGTAGTTTTCTAGATCAATTCAAAGAGTGATAGAATTTAAAGATGTGAAAATTATGCCCACCTTCATTTACCAATGACTTCTTAACCTGTTTCAGCCATTTCTGTTCAACATTTATTTACACTCACGTACCTCATTAAGCTAAGTGAATTAAGTATCTGTAGGTTTAAGCACTGTTTATTTGCAAACATAATTCTTTTAAAATTTACTAAAAGTATAAGTGATGATAAATTAGAGTAGAAGTGGTAGAGTTCAAAGCAAGATCATGTTTCAAAGTGTTATGTTTTCCATATGCATTGTACGTAAAGAGAAAGGACAGAAGAAGGAAAGCAAAGTTCCGATGGAGAGGGGAATATAACCACTGGTAGAGTGGAAAAAATACTGCACCAGGATTCAGTTCTGAGTTCTCATCCTAACTTTGCTATCAGCAGAGTGACTTTTGGCCACTAATAACCAAAATTTGTATAATGATTTTTCTCATCTTACAGAAAAATTTTAAATACCTTCTCTTATCCTCATAACAAGAAGTGAATATTTTTCCTCTTTTGACAAACAAGCTCAGGTTCAAAGAGATAGAGGGCTGAACCAAGGTCACATATTCAGTGGTAGACCTGGAATTCAACCTCAGGTTTCCTTGACTGCCCATTCTCTACCTCTGCAATTATTACACAACTCTCTTCCCACCTAACCTCTCTGGGTCTCCTTTTCCATATCTATAAAAGGAGATGGTTGAGGGTCCTTTCCAGGCCGAACCTTTTAGGATTTTAAATTCAAGTTTCTTACTGGCTTCTTTACCCATTTTTAAATGTAGGTCAAGCACATGGTAATTTAGGTAAAAACGTGGAGTGCTCTATCTTATGCCTTTAATAACCATATCAAGGAAAACAATCCAGTGCCTTGATGAAAGGGTTTATATTAGAAGCTCTGAGCATATACTTTTTTAGTTTTGAAAGATTAACCTTAGAGATTATGGAGTTTAATCCCACTTATTTGCAGAGAAGAAAATTGGAGTCCCAGGACATCAAGTGATCTGCTCCAGTTTCCATATCTAGTGACAGAATTAGGATCAATATCTGAGTCTCCTGCCTTCCAGGCCAGTTAATGTTCTTTCCATCATACCATGCTGAAGCAATAGGAGTTCCAGACAACAAGTAATGAGGGCCAGAATTCTTTGCACTGGATTGTCAGGACTTGGAATGGAATATGCAGAACCATAGAATACAAAAGCCTGTACTGGCAAATAGCATAGCAGGACAAGACTTACTGTGTGACTTCTCTATACTTTGTAATAAGAGGTTGTGAGTTTGATGTTACTTATTCTGTTACTGGAAAAAATGACACAGAGTACAAGTGTTCTGAGTCCAAAATTCAAAACAGTTTACATCTGTAAAATTTTTAGAGAGGATATAAGTGACTGTTCAATTACTCAGTTTCAAAGCAAAGCCTTTTCGTGATAATCTGTATGTTTTGATTTTTAAAAATCAACAACTAAATAGGTATATAGACTGTTTCCATTTTTAAATTTCAGAACTAGAACCTTAACCCAAGGATTACAAATTCAAATGTGTACATGCATGCATTGCAAATTAGTTACCAGAAGCCCTTGTGAAGGAATCTGCTGCTGTGTCAACTGCACCTGATTGTTGCCATGTAGGAATGCAGGTCCAGTGTTAGAAACCTTATGAGTTTTCAAGAAAATCCAGAAATACCTCCCAATTTTAAAATAACATCAACTTGAATTTAAGACCATTTTAAGTATTATATGGACCAACCACCTCATGTCTGTGAGCCACATTTAGCCCTTCAGTTTATACCCTCTGCTTAACCAAAAAAAGTCTTTGGTAATCCATTTAAGCATTCCCATGAGGTCAAATGGAGCACCTCTTGTAGTCCTGAGGCATTTGGAATTTGAAATAAGGGAGGCTTGCCGTATACTTCAGACATTTTCCTTTTGTACAGCCTACATATCTTCAGGTGAGGTTTAGGGCAACTCCCTGATTCAAAGTTTGAGAACCCATGCCATAACTTTGTTGCTCTAAATAAAAGATTAGGCAATTCTCATGCCATTTCCTTGTCACAGAATGCTTCAGAGAGGCTCTGTAGATAGCGAAAAAGATGGAGGGCCCCAGTTTGCAGAAGTGTTTGTCATTGTCTGGTTTGGTGCAGTTACCATCACCCTCAACTCAAAACTTCTTGGAGGAAACATGTGAGTATTATTAAAATGCATCCTTTTTCCCTTGCCAGGTTGCATATCTTAGATTTTTAAGGAAGTCTGGCTAGTTAAGTATTTTTCAAAAAGAAAAATCAAAATAAATGAGAGCCAAAAAGAAAGTTCTCTTAAAACCACTGAACAGAGATAACCTAGTTGAATTAAATTACCTTAAATTATCTGGGGTCCTTTGATAAGCTTCAGTGCTCTCTCTCCAGCCCCTGAAATCATAGGCAGAATTTTTTGTCTTAGAAGATTATGTCTGTCTTTGGGAACAGATGGTCCATAGTTTTCAACAAATTCTGAAATAGGTCTGTAAACTGGAAAAGATTAAGAAACACCATTCTTAGAGGTTCAGTGGGAGAAGGGGGTCTCTAGGAATTAGAGCAGATCATCTAGATCCTAGATGGCTGACTCTTAAGGAGTTTAAGCAGAGAGGAGGAAAGTATGGGGAGAGCAAAACTAAAGAACGTTTAATACAGAGGCCTATCCTCATAAAATCAACATTAGGGTATAGGTATTATGTATCTGAAGGAAGGTAACGATCCATGATACATAGAAATCTGTGTAATAAGCTGTATCATGATACAGATCAGCTATATTTATGATCTTTATGGATATATGTTGTTTTTTTAGATCTTTTTTTCAGAGCCTCTGTGTGCTGGGTTACTGTATACTTCCTCTGACGGTGGCAATGCTGGTTTGCCGGCTGGTACTTTTGGCCGAGCCAGGACCAATAAACTTCATGGTCCGGCTTTTTGTGGTGATCGTGATGTTTGCCTGGTCTATAGTAGGTAAGAACGTACTTATCTCTACAGTAGCAGAGCAGACTGAAACATGAGTTAGAGATGAAGATCAGATGAGGAGCAGTGTAACATAAGTTACATATGAGTGATATGATTCTTGCCAGTGTCATCCATTGAACCGTCTTCTCTCAGTAGGGATAATGTTCATCTTATCTGAGTTGGGTATCTGGACTTCCGAGATGTGGAGAGTCATGTCTTTTTTTTTTTTAATCCTTAAATAATGGATAGGGTTGAAAAAGGAGATTACACTAGACCTAGCTTAGTCCTGGCATATAGGAGGCATAGGTGACTTGAGAAATGACTTGAGCCTTCTCCTCATAAATTAATCATAATAATAGCCAGCATTTACCAATTGCTTACTGTAGGCCCGGCACTGTCATAAGTACTTCATATATATTATCTCATTTAACCCTCACAACAACCATAATAAATAAAAACAGTTATTATTGGTCCCATTTTTATAGATGAGGAACAGACCCAGAGAGGTTAAGCAACTTGCCCTAGGACACATAACTAGTGAATAGGGGAATCAAGTTTCAAACCCAAGCAGATCACATACCTGTTTAGAAATGTACTATACTACCTCCCAGTATAGGTTGTTAAGTATCATAGTACTTGTCTGCTTCAGTAGAAAATTCTGCTAAAGATCAGTGAGAGCCTGTAGCAGTGGCAATGAATGCTATTTGCTCATTGTTTGTACTTTCCTAAAATTCTCTTAAAATTCCACCTTAAACTGGAAGTGTTCACTAGCTTCTTTTTAATGGGATAGACAGACTGCCTAATATTTTTATGTGCAATAACATCTCTTTGCTCTGGAACATGGTTAAAAGCCGAGAAGTAATCCAAAAATAAGATCTGAGAATGCCAGAATTGATATTCCAAGGACTGTATTAAGCTTGGGAGCTTTAACTACCCATGGAAGAGCCCCTCATTCCCTCAGTTAGAGTCTGATAATTTACTGTACATGTAGTTCTGAATAGCTTAGTTATCAAGTGTCCAGGCCCACAGTGGTTCAGCAAGTAGAATCTTAGATGAGGGAGAAGTTCCTGTAATTCAGCAAATATTTATTAAGCACAGACTGTGTGTCAGGCATTGTGCTAGGCATGGTCTCTATCTTCTGAGTTCACAATCTAAGCATGTAAACACTTAAGGGCAATAAAGTTTTCCAGGTGGGCAATGGAAGTCTATGCGCAGGTATAGTGGGGACACAGAAGAGGTAAGTGGGCAGTTCTACCTGGGGTGGCAGGATACCAGATGGTTGTTCAGGAAAGATTTCCTTGAAGGGTGATTATCGGTGAGTAAAAAGATGAGTATATGTTTCCTGGATGGACAAGAGGATTGGCATCTAAAAGAGCTGATAACTTATTAAGAACAATTACTCAAAAAACGCAGCAGTGTGAGGCCATTTGCCATAGGAGTTTTGTAAGCCTATTTAGCATAGTTCAGTAACTTCTCAGAAAAGGGTAAGAAACTCCTTTTAGAAAGGTTTCCATCTTAAATGGTTGAAACCTTTCAAAGTTTTCATACTTGAAACAGGTAGCCCTCTGCTGTCCAGAAAACTATGCTGCCAAATGCCTTTTTCACTGAGGATCACAAATGTAACTGAACTTATAGCATGTAATTCTGTGTCCCAGACTATGCCAGGCCCCTTCAAGTTGAGTAAATGTTAGTAGTTGTGACAGTCTTATTGTATTAAATATTCCTTTTTGTTGTCTTGTTTTGCTTTGTTTAGCCTCTACAGCTTTCCTTGCTGATAGCCAGCCTCCAAACCGCAAAGCCCTTGCTGTTTATCCTGTTTTCTTGTTTTACTTTGTCATCAGTTGGATGATTCTCACCTTCACTCCTCAGTAAATGGAAATTAAAAACCAGAGAATTCAAAGCTCATTTCAAAGATGCAATTCACTGTGGAGTTCTGCCTTTGGCCCTCTTTTATCTAATTTTGGAGGTATTTGGTAACTGGGTATATGAGGAGATTAAAAGGGAACCATAAAGCACCGTCACCATTTATGTAAGGAACTGATGTTTGAAAGGCCGTTCTTTCCTTCTTAATGTTATTTCTTTAAAATATGGGTGCATAGTACACACAGTATAATGCCTCCTTAAGGCGTAATAGGGTCACTGTGGTCCATTTGGGTGACAACCAATGACTCGGGAAGCACATGGATACATCCTGCAGGTTGAATAGAGTTGGTAACTATATTTTCAGTTTTGAGAACACCAGTTCAGGTGCAGCTCTTAAACATACTGCCTTATGACTATTAGCATATGCCTCTCCATAGTGGCTGTATCAATTTACATTCCCACCAACAGTGCAAGAGGGTTCCCTTTTCTCCACACCCTCTCCAGCATTTGTTTCTAGATTTTTTTTTTTTTTTTTTTTTTTTTTGCGGTATGCGGGCCTCTCACTGTTGTGGCCTCCCGTTGTGGAGCACAGGCTCCGGACGCGCAGGCCTAGCGGCCATGGCTCACGGGCTTAGTTGCTCCGCGGCATGTGGGATCTTCCCGGACCAGGGCACGAACCCGTGTCTCCTGCATCGGCAGGCGGATTCTCAACCACTGCGCCACCAGGGAAGCCCTGTTTCTAGATTTTTTGATGATGGCCATTCTGACTGGTGTGAGATGATAGCTCACTGTAGTTTTGATTTGCATTTCTCTAATGATTAATGATGTTGAGCGTTCTTTCATGTGTTTGTTGGCAATGTGTATATCTTCTTTGGAGAAATGTCTATTTAGGTCTTCTGCCCATTTTTGGATTGGGTTGTTTGTTTTTTGTTATTGAGGAGGTTCCTTAAAAAACTACAAATAGAACTACCATACGACCCAGCAGTCCCACTACTGGGCATATACCCTGAGAAAACCATAATTCAAAGAGTCATGTACCAAAATGTTCATTGCAGCTCTATTTACAATAGCCAGGACATGGAAGCAACCTAAGTGTCCATCAACAGATGAATGGATAAAGAAGATGTGGCACATATATACAATGGAATATTATTTAGCCCTAAAAAGAAATGAAACTGAGTTATTTGTAGTGAGGTGGATGGACCTGGAGTCTGTCATACAGAGTGAAGTAAGTCAGAAAGAGAAAAACAAATACTGTAATGCTAACACATATATATGGAATCTAAGAAAAAAATGTCATGAAGAGCCTAGCGGTAGGACGGGAATAAAACACAGACCTACTAGAGCATGGCCTTGAGGATATGGGGAGGGGGAAGCATAAGCTGTGACGAAGTGAGAGAGTGGCATGGACATATATACACTACCAAACGTAGGGTGGATAGCTAGTGGGAAGCAGCCACATGGCACAGGGAGATCACCTAGGTGGTTTGTGACCACCTAGAGGGGTGGAATAGGGAGGGTGGGAGGGAGGGAGACGCAAGAGGGAAGAGATGTGGGAACATATGTATATGTATAACATTCGCTTTGTTGTAAAGCAGAAAATAACACACCATTGTAAAACAATTATACTTCAATAAAGATGGTTAAAAAAAAGAATATGCCTCTCCATAAATAATAAAGGATAGTCTATTTTACTTCTCTTAAGCTTAAAAAGACAATGACAGAGGTTGGGAAAGGGGTTCATAGATGTGGGAGGAGAAAACATCTACTAAGCAAAATTCAGATTTTGATTAGAGAAAATTCTGCACTTGTTGCTTAAAAAAAAGCAAAGGACATCTAAAACATAGGCTTTTTTAGTCTTTCTGTATAGTCACCTTTCTGCCATGCTTAATAGCAGCTCAGTAACACTTAATTTTTTTAACATCTTTATTGGAGTATAATTGCTTTACAGTGGTGTGTTAGTTTCTGCTTTATAAGAAAGTGAATCAGTTATACATATGTTCCCATATCTCTTCCCTCTTGCGTCTCCCTCCCTCCCACCCCTCTAGGTGGTCACAAACCACCGAGCTGATCTCCCTGTGCTATGCAGCTGCTTCCCACTAGCTGTCTATTTTACGTTTGGTAGTGTATTTATGTCCATGCCACTCTCTCACTTTGTCACAGCTTACCCTTCCCCCTCCCCATATCCTCAAGTCCATTCTCTAGTAGGTCTGTGTCTTTATTCCCATCTTACCCCTAGGTTCTTCATGGCCTTATTTTTTCTTAGATTCCATATATATGTGTTAGCATTACAGTATTTGTTTTTCTCTTTCTGACTTACTTCACTCTGTATGACAGACTCTAGGTCCATCCACCTCACTACAAATAACTCAATTTTGTTTCTTTTTATGACTGGACACTCTTAATTTTTAATCTTACTCCCCAGTTCTGCATATGCATGCTAAGGTGTTAGCAGTCAACTTGTAATTTTCCTTTGACTGAAGCTCTCAGTGGACCAATGCTTGAACTTACCCAAGTAGAAGACCTCAGAAATTTAGATTGGTAGGTCCCTAATGCATATTATCATGTGGGCACCTTCTCTTAAGGGTAGAATGAGGCAGTTTGGATACAGCATAGCTGTAAGGAATTTCTTGCTATTCTGTGTAGTCTGGCCTCTAACTAAAAAGTAAAACTAAATCAAAGGCTGCATTTAACCATGTAAACATGTAGGGATTTAGTGTTCTAATGGCTGATTTCACAGAACAACTAGATGCTTAAGAGCATGAGGTAGGATGAGTTGAGTTTACAGCTGCTGCCTTTTCATAGTGGGCTTAGCAGTTTTTTCATTAGGTGTGTTTTTCGGGTTGGGGATAGCAATTTATTTTCTTTTTTAGACTTTATTTGTAAAGCCAATTAGCTCTCCTTTAGAGAAGTACTTTTTTGCACATGTGCACCTACTTGTATTCTCAGCTATTTATGCACACAAGTGTGAAGGCTTTTCAGGGAGCAGAGTGTCTGGGACAGGCTGATTCTGAGCAAATCAGGTTTCTTTTAAGGTAATATGAGCTGCTGCCTTCTATAAATTGCACAGTGAAAAACTGTGTGTGTGTGTGTGTGTGTGTGTGTGTGTGTGTGTGTGTGTGTGTGTGTGTGTGTGTGTGTGTGTGTGTGTGTGTGTGTGTGTGTTATGCGGGCCTCTCACTGTTGTGGCCTCTCCTGTTGGGCAGCACAGGCTCCGGATGCTCAGGCTCAGCGGCCATGGCTCACGGGCCCAGCCGCTCTGCGGCATGTGGGATCTTCCCAGACCGGGGCAGGAACCCGTGTCCCCTGCACTGGCAGGCGGACTTCGAACCACTGCGCCACTGGGGAAGCCCGTGAAAAACTCTTAATAGACAAAGATTAGGAGTTAGGCAGAATACATTCATTGTAAATATACAGTTACTTATAAAGATAGGAATTTCTTATTCCACATTTTTTCTTTATCATGGAGTTTAAATATTTATTCACTGGTATTTAAAGATGACCTACACATAGATATATAATTTTTAAAATATACTTTCTCCATCACCAGATTAACCAAATGCACAATACTAGGACAAATGAGTACTTGGAATGGTATTCAATTACAGAGCATTACAAAATTGGTCCCCTCTGTCCCAGCATTGTCTAGATATTTTGGTTATGTATTTGTATTTGTTTCAATTTCCCTTTTAAATTTCAAAGTAAACCCTGTTAGGACAAAGCCAATGTTTCAGTCTTGAATTGATAAGGAAAATATTTTGAAACTGGTTCTGATTTTTAAATTGGTCCTAAATTATCATCCATTTCCATTGTCTGAAATTTTCTAACTTCCCATTAAAAATATCTCTTCCAAAGTTGTTTTGTAATCTATCCCAATGATTATAATGTAAAATTAAAGAAATAATCATGCTTCTCAAAAGGGAATTAAATCTCCACTGAATTTTACTCAGGCTAAATATTTAGTCAGAAATTCCTAAGGCCACAACTTTGGTGGGGTTTGTGTGTGTGTGAGGGGGGTGTTATACATATTGGGTGTTAAGGCAACTTGTTCTGTGTTTTAATCTGTTGCTTTTGGGTGACTTAGGGAATGGTTTTATTTGATTTAAATGAAGGTGGGTAAAATGGAGATTTAATTATCTTTCTGAAAATGAGTGGTCAATTTGAGGGTATAAATAAATATTTTTTAATATATGCAAGAAAGTGCATTGCTTTCTATCACAGAAGACCTGAGTATCTGGAAGTTGTAACCCTCAACACAGCTTTCCCTGATTTGCTGCAGAGGCACGTGGCTAATTGTAGAAAGGAAGACTAGAAGGGAAGGGGACTCCAACAAAAGAAACCCTGTTCCGGGAATTGGAAGGTTTCATGCTTTAGATGAAATTCAAGCATGTGAGCATCATTGCCTAATGTGCATTACTGCCATTGTGGCTTATCACTTGCTGCTCCTGCTTCTGAGATTGAGACCCCGTTGTCATATTCTTTAGCAATAGGAAAGGTGAAGACTGGATTTAATTGCTGTTCAGATTATAAATACTCAATTGATGTGAACATATTTTTGCAGTGTAGTCTTAAAAGTCAATCATTAATCATGAAGTCTTTTGCCTCTTAAGTGGTTTATTACATGAGTTGTGTCTTTTCACTGTGGGGATTTTCTTTTGGGCAAGGTGAGGGGGTCACAGGGCATGGGGCTAGTAAGCATTTTACTGTTTACTGTATTTGTCTTTTTATAAAGTGTCCCCCAAAATGTTATTAGAAGGCTAACAAGCTTATATTTGAAGGTTTAATTGTGTGCGTTATATAATCTAATTACGTACTATATTTGAACTTCCTGTTTATTCCTGGAGATGAAAATGAATATCTCCCATCATTTCCAATTCTTGGATAACATCAAGTCATTGGAATTTATCTAAAGCCTGTCATGACATGATCAGACATCCATTGCATGCAGTTGTTTTATTCCAGAGTAAAATACTAAAATTGTGCTTCTTAATTAAACTGTTCATTTCTGAGACAATTTGGATAGAAATAAATGTGTGAATGTTAATGCATATATGTAAATTAGAAATACTTTTTTAGATTCTGTGGGCTTTTATTAAAAATAAAGAATTTCTAGGGATTTACTGTTATAAGATGGCTAAATAATAATGTGACAATAATATTACTACAAATAATAGGTAACATTTATTGGGCACTTACTGTGTGCCAGACACTATCCTATTTTTTTAAGAATTTTTGTAACAGCTTTATTGGGATACACTTTACCATAAAATTCACCCTTTTAAAGTAATATACAATTCAGTGATTTTTCAGTATATTCACATAATTGTGCAACTATCACCACTGTCTCATTTTAGAACATTACCATCACTCCACAAAGAAACCCCAAAGCCATTAGCAGTCATCCACTTTTTCCCTTTTCCCCCCGCCCCTGGCAACCATCAGTCTGCTTTCCGTCTCTATGGATTTGGCCAGGCACTATTCTTAAGTGCTTTTCATGCATCTCCTCCAATCTTCAACATAAAGTGGTACAATCCTCATTTCACTGGTAGAAAATTGAGGCACAGAAAGGTTAAGTAAATTGTCCAAGGTCACACAGTGAATTGATTTAAAATAGGAAAACACATTAGCTGAGATCATAGTAGGACACAGTTTTGAATTGCATTGTTATACACGTGAAATGAATACACCTCCTCCCCAGGGTATGTTCCCTGTTACTAGCCATTACAACGTACAGCTCACTGGAGGTCAGTAACTCGTTTTTTTCTGAGTACTACAATACTATATTAGTAGCATCTGAGAAAGACACAAGAGCGGTTGTACATTGGGAAGAGTTTGGTTTGCTGCCCTCACTCCTCCTTGAGCCCCTTTTCTTTCCCCTCCTCCCACCACCAGACACACACACCCCTCCCCTTTTTCTCAAAGTGTTAAGAATCAAGCAGCTTGTGCCTCTTTCGTTTTAATTCTCCCAGAGGGACGGTTAACACATCAAAATTTAATGTGTCTATTCAGGTGTTTATAGTTAAGGGATGCCTCTGGTCACATGTAGTACCAGCTATATTCCTAAGATCTCAGAGAGCGGTAGTGTGAAAATAGAATGCCTTTCTATTTGGGTTAAACTAGGTGGGGTGAAGAAATAACACAGTAAATAAAGGCTTTGCCTTAATGAAGTCAGTGTTCCAGCCTGGTAGGAAGTGGCTACACGCTGCTCTTGTTCACTCTGTTCTCTTTTAGAGCCTTTGTATTCTGCACCATCTCTGCTGGTAATTTCTTGGTCCTCTTCGATGCTCTGTTTTAATCCTGATCTTTCCTATAAATAAAGAACCTGTGAAAAGAATAAATCTGTAAAATGATTTGTGAATATTAAATGTGCAAATAAAAAACACTGGAAAAGGAGAATTTGCATGTGCCTGTTCTTGTGCTGAAAGGCATGGGGATATTTCCTGCATACTGTTTTCAGATATATTGTCATCAGAAAATATTGAATGCTGTGTAGGACTGCACAAGTAGCAAGTTAGGAAGTCACATTTACTGAGCAAATAATATTTACCAGATGCTATAATAGCCGTTTTATAAACAGTACTGTTCCCAGTGAATTTAAGGTTCTTGCCTTGTCGGGAAAGAATTTGGAGACAAGCAGGGAGTTAAGAAAGTAAAGTGAGGATTTATTTAAGCAAGAATACGCTCTCAGAGGGAGAGCAGGCACACAGGTGAGGAGCTGCTGCCCTGGGTTTCTCTGGCAAGCCGGTTATGAGGGGCATACAAATGAAGGGGGAGAATATTCATGGGGGAAGGAGGGGTTTGGGGGTCGTATTCCCTGATTTTCATCCCAGCTCCATCTTCCTGAGGGGAAGAGGGATTTCTGTTCTTATTTGGCTTAGATCAGAAGTATCATGGTGTCAGTGCATGATGGGTACTTCTCATCTGTAAGGCTAATTTTATTGTAGTGAGAGCATAATGAGCAACAGGTCACATTCGGACATGGGAGATTCCTGTCTTTCCCCACCTTTCTTGGTCTGCTTCCAGGACACTTACCACCCAAAATGTGTGCTTTCCTGTCAGTCTGGAGGTTCCTACTTTTTTTTTTTAACATCTTTATTGGAGTATAATTGCTCCACATTGGTGTGTTAGTTTTTGCTGTACAACGAAGTGAATCAGCTATACATACACATATATCCCCATATCTCCTCCCTCTTGCATCTCCCTCCCACCCTCCCTATCCCACCCCACTAGGTGGTCACAAAGCACTGAGCTGATCTCCCTCTGCTCTGCAGTTGCTTCCCACTAGCTAGCTGTCTTACATTTGGTAATATTTATAAGTCCATGCCACTCTCTCACTTCGTCCCAGCTTACCCTTCCCCTCCCCGTGTCTTCAAGTCTATTCTTTACGTCTGTGTCTTTATTCCTGTCCTGCCCCTAGATCCTTCAGAACTATTTTTTTTATTCCGTATATATGTGTTAACATATGGGATTTGTTTTACTCCTTCTGACGTACTTCACTCTGTATGACAGACTCCAGGTCCATCCACCTCACTACAAATAATGATTTCATTTCTTTTTATGGCTTACTAATATTCCATTGTATATATGTGCCACATCTTCTTTATCCATTCATCTGTTGATGGACACTTAGGTTGCTTCCATGTCCTGGCTATTGTAAATAGAGCTGCAATGAACACTTTGGTACATGACTCTTTTTTTTTTTTTTTTTTGTGGTACACGTGCCTCTCACTGTTGTGGCCTCTCCCTTTGCGGAGCACAGGCTCCGGATGCACAGGCTCAGTGGCCATGGCTCACGGGCCCAGGCGCTCCGCGGTATGTGGGATCTTCCCAGACCGGGGCACGAACCCATGTCCCCTGCATCGGCAGGCGGATTCTCAACCACTGCGCCACCAGGGAAGCCCTGGTACATGACTCTTTTTGAATTATGGTTTGCTCAGGGTATATGCCCAGTAGTAGGATTGCTGGGTCATATGGTAGTTCTATTTTTAGTTTTTTAAGGAACCTCCATACTGTTCTCCATAGTGGCTGTATCAATTTACACTCCCACCAACAGTGCAAGAGGGTTCCCTTTTCTCCACACCCTCTCCAGCATTTGTTTCTAGATTTTTTGATGATGGCCATTCTGACTGGTGTGAGATGATAGCTCATTGAAGTTTTGATTTGCATTTCTCTAATGATTAGTGTTGTTGAGCATCCTTTCATGTGTTTGTTGGCAATCTGTATATCTTCTTTGGAGAAATGTCTATTTAGGTCTATGTGCCCATTTTTGGATTGGGTTGTTTGTTTTTTTATTGAGCTGCATGAGTTGCTTATAAATTTTGGATATTAACCCTTTGTCAGTGGCTTCATTTGCAAATATTTTCTCCCATTCTGAGGGTTGTCTTTTGGCCTTGTTTATGGTTTCCTTTGCTGTGCAAAGCTTTTAAGTTTCATTAGGTCCCATTTGTTTATTTGTGTTTTTATTTCCATTTCTCTAGGAGGTGGGTCAAAAAGGATCTTGCTGTGATATATGTCATAGAGTGTTCTGCCTATATTTTCCTCTAAGAGTTTTAGAGTGTCTGGCCTTAGGTTTAGGTGTTTAGTCCATTTTGAGGTTATTTTTGTGTATGGTGTTAGGAAGTGTTCTAATTTCATTCTTTTACATGTAGCTGTCCAGTTTTTCCAGCACCAATTATTGAAGAGGCTGTCTTTTTGCCATTGTATATTCTTTTGATGTCTTCCCATGGACCCTCACTGTTTACAAGATGTGTGATTTCCTGCCGTCAGGTCCCTGCCTCCAATTCTCTGCTCATATCCAGCTACTGCCTGCTGTAACATTCCCCTCTCAAGGAGTCTGGGACCCTTAAAATCTTTTAAGAGGCAGAGGGACCAATGGTCCATCTTATGTAACTGCTTCAAGCTGAGCATGGGTGTTGTCCCTACCTGTGGGTCCAGATCTCCTTACTATCTGTCAGAGATAGGGGTCTTGGGATTGTTGACAGAGGTGGAGAGTGGGGAGTAGAAGGAAGCAGCAACCTTGTCTAGCAGGTGTCGATGGTCCTCTTTGTCAGGTGGGATGGGTTGAAATACCTGGCATAGCATCATTTGAAGCTGGAGTTGTTGCATTCTTGGATCTGTGATGTTTCTTTGTCCTTTGTGAATAAAAGCTTCAGGTCCTGAAGAGGCTTGATCAGCCATCTGAACTTGTTGCAGGAAGGGTGACCCCTTCCAGGGCCTGAGAGTGGGCTCATCTAACACTCGGAGATGCATTGTCCAAGGAGATACTGTGCTGACAAAGCAGGAGACTTTATTGGGAAGGGGCACTTGGGTGGAGACCAGGAAGGTAAGGGAACCCAGGAGGACTGCTCTTCCATGTGGCTCACAGTCTCAGGTTTTATGGTGGTGGGGCTGTCTCTGGCTAATCATTCTGACTCAGGGTCCTTCCTGGTGGTGCACACATCAGTCAGCCAAGCTGAATTCCAGCGACGAGGATTCTGGGTGGTTGGTAGGACATATGGACTGGTGTCTCCTTTTGACGTTTCCCGAATTCTTCCTGTTGGTGGTGGCTTGTTAGTTCCATGTTCCTTACCAGGACCTCCTGTCATAAAATAACTCATGGAAATGGTTATTGTAGTGCTGGCCAGGGTGGGGGGTTTCAGTCAGTGTTTCCTCTAACAACTCCCGCCTGAGACTTCATACTCAGGATACTTCTTGGGAATTGGGGCGGAGGTCTGTTTCTTCTGTAACTACTTCCTGCTGAGAGTGGGCATAGTCCTGCCTAGTAGAGTAGAAGTCTCTCTCCACCTGATCTAAATCGAGGTATTCTGTGCCCAAAACCAGGGAAACTGGCATTCACCCTTGTAGTAACAATTTAGCTTGAAACTGTTGGACCCTGTTGGAGATGAACCTTGTAAGCCGTTGAAACAGACAGGGGCCAAACAAGAGGCCTAACAGGATGGTCATCACCAGGCCCAGAAAAGGAAGGCAAAATTTGGGATGTGGACTGCAGGGTGTGTGACTTTCTTCTGATTGGTTTCTGGCATGGTAGCAGGGTGGTGCTCCAGGAATCCTGTGCTCAGCCTGAAGTTACCATCCTCCACCTGAGTGGGGGCCCCAGTTCTGCAGAAGAACTCAAAGATATTGTTATGCATATTCCTTGAGGAGGAACCAGGACCCTGCCCCAAGCCTGCACCACCATTTGACTGCTCCTCCCATTTCTGCATCCCTTCCCTTCCCTGATTAGAAACTGTTTGAATCTGCCCTTTGGAACTCAGGGAAGGTCTAGGAGGCTGAATGAAGTCTGTATCCTACAAACAGGAAACAGGGGACACAGGGTTTGTACTCTGGAGCCCCACAAAGTCCTGCTTGGTTTTAATTCAGGGAACTGGGCAACAACGGCTCTGGCATCTTCCTGTTAAAATGGGGCATAGTGCTGCCTCAGTTTGGGGAATAGACACTGAATTGGAAATATTTCTGAGTTCCAAGTCCTGGATCTTAGTCTCGTATGATTAAAATCTCAATCCCTTGGTCTGCCATTTTGGTGTAACAGATCAAATTAAAAGTAGTTGGAGGAGTGACAACTGGAATTTTAATAGACAAAATAAATCTCATTTCTTGTCAGGAGAATAAGCCTGAAACCCGGTCTGGACCTGGCGCTTTGGGGAGCCTTGTAGCCCAGTGACCAGTTGTCTAGTTTTATCTAAGTAGGTTTTAACTTTTAATGTGGTATTTACACATGGATAACAGATGCTATTGGTCATCATACATGTTTCTTCTTTTTGTTAATGTATGATCTAAAGCAATTTCATTGTCTAAAAATGTAATAGTTACAAGAGGACACCTTTAAAAAGTAAGGTTACAGTTACCAGCTGCCAGCAGACATTGTTTTGAGATTGACTGGTGGCATCCAAGTCTGACACAGCTCAGAAAACTCAAGTTCTTAGCAATACAAGGACTTAACTTGTCTGAAATCACACCCATAGTGTCACCTAGTTATTTCCTTGGATGTCTGAACCACAGCTACTCCATTTTGACTTTCAGTTGCATTTCTCTCCTTAATGGCCAAAGCAGATGTCACCGTTAATGATTTTAGTGCTTTTTTAGATATGAGAAGATGCAAGAATTTGGGGTCATAAAAGCTTCTCCTGAAAGTATCTAACTATCTGAAGACCTGTTCTGCCAGTTTTTCCCAGAGCACAGAGTGCCTCATTCCTGATCTTCACCCTGAGCTCCTTTCAGGGGGTGTTGAAGGTCAGTGGCTGCCGTGCCCATTGACCTAATCCTTGCAGAGGCAGATGGCAAGTGTCAATTTTCAGTTGGCAGGGCCTCTTCAGGGTCATAAATTTGACCATGGTTTAGGGGGCATTTCATGACCATTTCATCCTATGGTGCCAGGAATGCTCATTCCCAGGTATGGCGAAGATTTCACTGCTGGGTCAATGCGCTATTACTGGACTAAGCCTTATTCACAGTAGCCAAAAGTCTCTGGACCACCTGTCTTACTAGTCTCTTATGGTCCAGGAAAATATTCATTGTTGTTGCTTCTTCCCATATCTAGAGTTACATCATTACCATCATTGATCTTACATGAAACTATATATCATCATTTTATCAGAGGCTCAGTCACACATTTGGTAATGTAAGAAACAACAATTTTGTAAAACAGGCAATATAAAAAACAATATAGCTAGCAGATTAGTAACATCATAAGTAAGAATATAAGTCGAGAACTTCCATCAGGTGCAACCCAGTATATCCCAGGTTGTCTGATTACTCTGTTCTATACCAATCCTTATCTTTAAGGGAAATTATATATTGGCATTGTCCATAAGGCACCCAGCCCAGTTTCCTAGTGTTACTAGGCTGGTTATCCCTAGTATGGGTTTAATTGTCCCCAATATAGAGGAGCCTTTAAACTTAAATTACCGTAGCCTGGTGTTAACTACATAAATCCATCCCATAACTGTGGGAGGTATTATTCCTTGGCTGAAATTTTGGTTGTTGCTCTGATTGAGCCTGAGTAATAGAGGAAAATTCATATTTATAGCCAGAGTTGGAGCAGGTATTATTAATTGGCTAGATGAGGGGATCCCACCTAGTAATATCACTAGTGGCCTAAACAGGACTATAATTTCTTTCTTCTAGAATAAATTTTCTAAGAGTCAACCAATTAGAGCCTTCAAGTGGAGAAATCCACCAAGGTAACACAGAAGTACTAGACACAGGTAATGGGCCACAAACCCAACAGTTGGATTGATTTTTTTAAAACAAGCATAGGATCGTGCCCATGATGGAAAAACATTTGATTTATGTGCAAGGGTTCAAGAAGTCAAGAAAACATTATAAATGATCATGAGTCAGGTCCAAGATCTTGGGCAAGCTATCTACTTCTGCTGTTGTCTTCTTATCCTGGTCTGAGTGTAGTTTCTCCTTTGTTTGAGCATTGTTTTAAGGTGATTTTGAGGTCAGCCACCCTCTCCATAGGCCAGTCCAGTGCAGGGGCCCTTTGTGAGTGGAAATTAATCCAAGAGTCAATTCCCTTCAGTTTCACTGTGCATGAGCTAGTTAAGGGTACCTGATAAGGGTCCTTTCGTCCAGGCTGGAGATAGCCTTTAACTTATGTCTTTTCCAGTATGCACATTCTCCTGGTTGCAGGTCATGGGACATTTGATTTCCTTTTTTTTTTTTGCGGTACATGAGACTCTCATTGTTGTGGTCTCTCCCGCTGCGGAGCACAGGCTCCGGACGCGCAGGCTCAGCAGCCGTGGCGCACCAGCCCAGCCGCTCCACGGCCTGTGGGACCCTCCCGGACCGGGGCACGAACCAGCGTTCTCCGCATCGGCAGGTGGACTTTCAACCACTGCGCCACCAGGGAAACCCTGGGACATTTGATTTTTATCCAAAGATAGATTACTGAGATAAGCTTCAGAAACAAACTTAGAGTGTCCTTTTAATAGTTCAATTAAACTTTACAACAATGTAACAACAGCAAGGAACTATCTGAGAAGTGAGTCTTAGTGAATACAGACAAAATTAGATTTTGGTGTCCACTGAAACATCTCTTTCTGTCTAAAATTACCCTCATTGACACAGATGTAGAGAACAAATGTATGGACACCAAGGGGGGAAAGCCACGGGGGGGTGGGGATGGTGGTGTGCTGAATTGGGCGATTGGGATTGACATGTATACACTGATGTGTATAAAATTGATGACTAATAAGAATCTGCTGTATAAAAAAATAAATAAAATTAAATTTAAAAAATAAATATAAAATTACCCTCATTTTATTAAATATAGTCAAATCAAGATTAATTTGTCTACAAAGTCTGATTAATTCATAAAAGTCTTCCCTGGACCAGGAAAGCCATGCCAAGGGCTTGTCACAGATTTTGCCTTACAGATTTAAGTGTTTTCCTCCCTTTTTGAGGTCCACAAAATACCTTCAGATTCCTGCACCTTAACGTTAGGAGGGGGCCTTCCTCATTTATCTGGTAAAGCTGCTGGGAATCTAAGAGTTTCCAGTCTCTGGAGGGGTCAGGTAGAGAGAAAAGAGAAATGTTTCAATTCTGCTTATAAAGGTGTAATTTACCAAATTGCTGTAAGTCATAATTAGTTTGAGGGGAAGGGATTCTTTATATCTGGAAAACACAGGTTAAAAGCTAGTAATGTTTCAGATAGAAACCATAAAAGTTATAACCATATTCACCAATTCACTCAGTAACTAATCCTCTTGTTAACTTTTTATGAAGCCATCAGGTTTTTCATTAAGATTCTTTAATTTCTTACCCAATTCAGCATTATGGTCTGAAAGTCAGAAACTTGTATTTATCCAAAAGTCCTTTCTATAAATCTTGAAGAGGAAGCATTTTTGCAAAGGCATCAGAGTGAAACCATAACTATCTACAATGACAAAACACTTAAGAAGGCACGTTTAAATCTGATTACAATGCAATTGACAAAGTAACTTGGTTACTGCTGTGACATACAACACTTTGAGATAATAACTAGAATTATGACTAATAACATTTTACTGGGACATATCAGATTTTTAGGAACTCCGTATAATTTCTAGACTATCTATATTAATAACATGTACCATACAATATTTTTAAAAGGTTTATTATCACTCATGTAATAATGCTCTGTATGTAATTTAACATACTAATTAAATATTTCTCTCTGAGATGCCTCATGGGCCTTCTAAAGCATCACAAAGTTAGCTGGAGGTCAAAGGAACTGTAATCAAAATTTGATATTTGGGAAATTTGTCAGAAAAATATCAAAAGGGTTTAGAACACTCAGTCTGATAGGATCATAGGTCACTGTGAAACAATATTTATTCTACTTAGCCAAAGTAACACTAAGAGATTTCAAAGGCAAATGCAGAACAGATTACTTTATTTTTTAATTTAATTTTATTTTTTTAACATCTTTATTTGAGTATAACTGTTTTACAAGAGTGTGTTAGTTTCTCCTTTACAACAAAGTGAATCAGTTATACATATACATATGTTCCCATATCTCTTCCCTCTTGGGTCACCCTCCCTCCCACCCTCCCTATCCCACCCCTCTAGGTGGTCACAAAGCACAGAGGTGAACTCCCTAGAACAGATTACTTTAAAGAAACTTAAAATCTGTTATCAAAGGCATTCAGCATTTTAAGAAAACTTGTCCTCTTAATAGAAAGAAAAGCCAAATTCAAGTTTTGTACCAGTTTACTTTTAAAATTCATTTACTCAATTAAATTTATTCTAAACTTATGCAGTTCTGACCATGCACAAAACTCTTTTCTTGGGGTCCACTTTCCACAAACCTTCCATCACTTAACTTCTTTTAGCACAATTCTAACTTTCAAGTTGTCAAATATCTGGAGAGATTATTTTTAGATAGACAGTTCCTAAAACATAATTATTCCTAAAAAGTTCACCCAAAGCTCTTATCTCATTTGCATTTTCTTTCCTTAAATTTTCTTCACATTGAGTTACTTTCCTTGCTGACAAATTTATAACAGATATAACAAGATTTTATTTAGCTTATATTAAACCTAGGTACAATAAAGGTATTACAGTTAATGTTGATGACTCTATAGAGACATGTCTATATTAATTAGATCAACAGACTTAAACATTAATACCAGGTATTAATTTATTGCTGAATATTTTCCAGTTCAAGTGAACCTGAAATTAATTCTGGCCAGTTATATTCTATATTTTTCAGAATTTGTATAAGCACTTAACTTCCTCTAAGCCAATTAAGTAGAGCTCACTGACAAATTTTGATAATACCATCCTAAAGGTATTATCAAAAGTATTTGATAATACCTTTTATAAAGGTATTTGATAATACCTTATCATAAGGTAAGGACACACATATAATGTACACAGACATAGAGACAAACACAACCAGAGATCTCATAGCTTAACAGAACCAGAATTTCCCATTTCACAAGGCAGAATGGCCATCACAAATCACAACACAGAACGCAAAGTATAAAACACACACAGCCCTGGCTGTCCTAATCAGGCACTCCCTTGTAATACAAGATTTCAGTCTCTCAGAAAACCTCCTACAGAGACACAAAACTTCAGATCTGAGTACTAACAGAGTAAACGGAAATATCTCAGGTCTTCAAAGCTTTCAAAGGGGGGAAACGAGGCCAGGTTGAAAGAAGAGGGGAAGGAGAAGGGACAAAAGGGGTGGCCTTAAGGACATCTCCTGCCACCTGCAGATGCCCAGGCACTACGGGGACATTTCCCTGGGCTTCCAGGAAGGGAGGATGGGAACTCAGCCCTACCAGAAACCAGATACCAGAGCAGAATTAGAATTCTCTGCTCACTGGAGGTGATCAGGCACTGACCCTCAGATCAGGCTGAGGCCCTTCAACCAGACTCCTGTGTCTAGGACCAGGACATAAGAAAAAAGGGTAAGATAGGAGGAGTTGAAAAGAGGAAAGAGAGAGGGAATGGGAAAGAGGTCAGTAAAGTCTCTTGTTCCTTACCCAGTCGGGCCACTCTGGCCAGTCGTCCGCATCAAGAGGAGACCAGGGACAAAATGGTCTTGGTTGCGGCCGCTGAGGTCTGGTCCACTGGTGGGTGAGCTGGTCCCCAAATACCCTGAGTGGTAAGACTCTTCTGGCTGTCCAAGGTCCTCTGTGCCCTGTGAAGACTCCGGGGGAGGGGGAGGTTTAATTCTAGAAAGGTTTACCCAGCTAGTGATCTCCTGTAGTTTTAGTGAAGCAGTAGTGCTGAGAAGGACCTGGTAAGGCCCCTACCACTTAGGCAGTAGTTGATCAGAGAGGGACCGTTCCCTCCATGTTTTCAGAGAACACATCCCCTTGCCGAACCTGAATGGGTCCCGTTTTCTGGCTGGAGGCCAGCAAAACCTGATTTCCATATTCTGCAATTGCCTTTTGGACTAGTCCCAGATTAATTAGGTACTTAATAAGCTCACTGTTTTCAGTGTCAGCCAGAATATCAAAGGATAAAAAGGGCCTGCCATAAGTCATTTCAAAGGGGCTGAGCTTTATTCCTGTTTTAGGTGCCACCCTGATTCTCAGGAGGGCTATGGGTAAAAGCTTTGTCCAAGGTTCTGATGTCTCTTGACAAAGCTTAGCCAGAATTCTTTTTAAAGTTTGATTTGCCCTTTCTACTTTTCCTGATGATTGAGGCCTCCAGGCAGCGTGGAGATGGTAGCAAATGCCTAGGGCAGTAAAGATTTGTTGTGTTATCCTAGCCACAAAAGAGGGGCCATTATCACTTTGTAAAGACCGTGGAAGCCCAAACTGAGGGTTTATTTCTTTTAATAATGCCTTTATTACTTCCTGAGCTCTCTCAGTCCTTGTTGGAAAGGTTTCTCCCCATCTGGTGAAAGTGTCTATAAAAACCAGGAGGTATTTATGTCCCTGGGAGGATGGCATCTGGGTAAAGTCTTTTTGCCAGTCTTCTCCCAGATAAGTTCCTCTTCTTTGGATGGGCTGAAGGAGGGATGGGGGCCTAAGTTTTCCCCCTGGGTTGTTATGGTAGCATATATTACAGGCATTCGTGACTTCTAAGATAGTTTGAGAAAGGCCTATGCCAGAAAAAACTTTTTCCACCAGGCTAGTCAAAGCATCCCTCCCCAAATGAGAAGAGTCATGGAGTGATTTTAAAATCTTCCATTGTAATGCTCTGGGCAGCGTTACTGTTTGTTCCTTAGTCAACCATCCAATGGAGCCTTTTTTAACATCTTTATTGGAGTATAATTGTTTTACAATAGTGTGTTAGTTTTTCCTTTACAACAAACTGAATCAGTTATACATATACATATGTTCCCATATCTCTTCCCTCTTGCATCACCCTCTCTCCCACCCTCCCTATCCCACCCCTCTAGGTGGTCACAAAGCACAGAGGTGATCTCCCTGTGCTATGCAGCAGCTTCCCACTAGCTATCTAATTTACATTTGATAGTGTGTATATGTCCCTGCCACTCTCTCACTTCGTCACCGCTTACCCTTCCCCCTCCCCATATCCTCAAGTCCATGCTCGAGTAAGTCTGTGTTTTATTCCCGTCCTACCACTAATCTCTTCATGACATTTTTTTCCCTTAGAGTCCATATATATGTGTTAGCATACGGTATTTGTTTTTCTCCTTCTGACTTACTTCACTCTGTATGACAGACTCCAGGTCCATCCACCTCATTATAAATAACTCAGTTTCATTTCTTTTTATGGCTGAGTAATATTCCATTGTATATATGTGCCACATCTTCTTTATCCATTCATCTGTTGATGGACACTTAGGTTGCTTCCATGTCCTGGCTATTGTAAATAGAGCTGCAATGAACATTTTGGTACATGAGTCTTTCTGAATTATGGTTTTCTCAGGGTATATGCCCAGTAGTGGGATTGCTGGGTCGTATGGTAGTTCTATTTGTAGTTTTTTAAGGAACCTCCATACTGTTCTCCATAGCGGCTGTATCAATTTACATTCCCACCAGCAGTGCAAGAGGATTCCCTTTTCTCCACACCCTCTCCAGCATTTATTGTTTCTAGAGTTTTTGATGATGGCCAATCTGACTGGTGTGAGATGATATCTCATTGTAGTTTTGATTTGCATTTCTCTAATGATTAATGAGGTTGAGCATTCTTTCATGTGTTTGTTAGCAATCTGTATATCTTCTTTGGAGAAATGTCTATTTAGTTCTTCTGCCCATTTTTGGATTCGGTTGTTTGTTTTTTTGTTATTGAGCTGCATGAGTTGCTTATAAATTTTGGAAATTAATCCTTTGTCAGTTGCTTCATTTGCAAATATTTTCTCCCATTCTGAGGGTTGTCCTTTGGTCTCGTTTATGGTATCCTTTGCTGTGCAAAAGCTTTTAAGTTTCATTAGGTCCCATTTGTTTATTTGTGTTTTTATTTCCATTTCTCTAGGAGATGGGTCAAAAAGGATCTTGCTGTGATTTATGTCGTATAGTGTTCTGCCTATGTTTTCCTCTAAGAGTTTGATAGTGTCTGGCCTTACATTTAGGTCTTTAACCCATGTTGAGTTTATTTTTGTGTGTGGTGTTAGGGATTGTTCTAATTTCATACTTTTACATGTAGCTGTCCAGTTTTCCAATGGGGCCTTTTTGATATCCCTTAGTTTTAGCCCACTTTACTTCTTTCTTTGTATACTGGGGTGGTGAAAGCAGGCTGGGGGTTGGTACCTGGGGAAGAAAGGCAGCCTGAGTTGAAGGGGTTTTAAGAGCTTCACTCTTTGCTGTTTTGTTGGCCAGGTTATTTCCTTTTACTGTATCCACATTCCCCTTCTGATGTTCCTTACAGTGGATAACTGCCACATCCTTAGGGTCTTGTACTGTCTCTAGTAGTTCTAAGATCTCCTGGCAGTGCTGGATTGGGGAGCCCTGTGCTGTCAGGAGTCCCCTATGTTTCCAAATGGCAGCATGTGCATGTAACACCAAAAATGCATACTTAGAATCCATGTAGATATTGATCCTCTTGTCTTTTCCTAGCCTTAGAACTCAAGCTAGGGCTATAAGCTCAGCTTTTTGTGCCAAGGTCTGGGGAGGCAGGGCACCAGCCTCTGTGATCCCATGTAAATCTACTATGGCATACCCTGCTTTGCGGATGCCGTCATGTATGTAACTACTTCTGTCCTTAAACCGGACAGCATCAGGGTCCTTGAGGGGCTGGTCCCTAAGGTCAGGTCTGCTAGAGTATACCTGTTCGATAGTCTCAGTACAAGAATGAGCTAATACCTCTGGGTTTTCTATTGGCATAAGGGTGGCTGGATTTAAGGTCTGACATACTTTAACGGTTACTTCAGGAGGGTTGAGAAGGAGGGCCTGATATTTTGTGCGGTGGCCTCCAGTCAGTCATTGATGTCCCTTAATTTCTAATAACCCCTGTACCTGGTGTGGGGTTAATACTTCCAGGGGTTGACCCATGGTGAGTTTTGTGGCCTCTTTAACTAGCAGGGCTGTGGCTGCCACAGCTCTCAGACAGTCTGGCCATCCTGAGGCCACTGAGTCCAGTTGCTTTGAGAGACATGCCAGTGGCCATGGAATTGGCCCTACTTTTTGGGTGAGAACTCCCAGGGCTATTCCCTGTTTTCCTGAGGTGAATAGAGTAAAGGGCTTGTTAAGATCTGGGATCCCTAAGGCTGGGGTGCTAGTCAGGGCAGTCTTAATCTGATCAAATGCTCTTTGTAAATTTCCTGTCCAACCTAGAGATTCCATGTCTGGTCCCTTCAAAGCCTCATACAATGGTTTTGCCATGAGAGCAAACATGGGGATCCAAATCCTGCAAAACTCAGCCATTCCTAAGAAGGTTCTGAGCTGTTTCTTTGTACGTGGTGGTTGTAAATGGAGGATTGCTTGCTTATGCTGGGTTGCAAGGTTGCAATTCCCTGGGCTTAGAACGTGTTCCACGTAAGTGACTCTTTGGGAGGAAATTTGGTCTTTCCATGGGGATACTTTCTATCCCCTTGAGCCCAGGAAGTTAAGGATCTGTACAGTGTTTTGGTCTGAGGCTTCCTTTGAGGGGCTGCAGATAAGGAAGTCATCTACATATTGTAATAATGCCCCTGTCTCTAATTTTAGTTCCCTTAGTTCCTTAGCTAGGGCATTGCCAAACAGGTGTGGGCTGTCCTGGAATGCCTGAGGAAGGACAGTCCAGTATATTATTTGGTTTCATTAGTGTCTGGGTCAGTCCATTCAAAAGCAAAAAAGAATTGAGAATTAGAGTGAACACTTATACAGAAGAAATCATCTTTAAGATCAAGGACTGTAAACCAGTCTGTGTCCTCAGGAATCTGAGTAAGGATTGTGTAAGAATTCGGAACAGTTGGATGAAGGAGAATTACAGCTTTATTTACGATTTGAAGATCTTGGACCATTCAATATTCCACACTTGGTTTGAGGACAGGTAGGATTGGAGTATTACAGGGAGATTGGCATGGCACCAAAAGGGCTTATTTAATGAATTTTGAGATTAGGGGTTGGAGACCTCATCAAGCCTCTGGTTTTATGGGATATTGGCACCTGGAAGGGAAGTTATTAGTTTCCTTTAAGGTGATTCTTTTTTTTTTTTTTGCGGTACACGGGACTCTCACTGTTGTGGCCTCTCCCGTTGTGGAGCACAGGCTCCGGCCATGCAGGCTCAGCGGCCATGGCTCACAGGCCCAGCCGCTCCACGGCATGTGGGATCTTCCCGGACCAGGGCACGAACCCATGTCCCCTGCATCGGCAGGCGGACTCTCAACCACTGCACCACCAGGGAAGCCCCCTTTAAGGTGATTTTATAAGAGTGACAAACTTTGCCTTCCCTGGGATTCCTTGACCCAAGAGCTGCAGATATATAAGTTTTTCAATTTCTGGGGGAATATTTTGGGTTGGACTGTCCATGTCTTGTATAATACATAGTTCAGCCAAAAACATTCCTTGGCTTTGGTCTTCAGGGAGAGTAAGAGTTGCCCCCAAGGCTGAGAGAAAATCCCTTCCGAATAATGGGCTGGGGCATTCAGGCATGACAAGAAACTTGTGAGTCATACAAGTCTTTCCCCAGGTGCAAGTTAGAGGGGTGGTGAAATGTTTGTATTTTGGCTTTCCTTTGACCCCAACAGTAGAGCAGGTTTCAGGGGCAAGGGGCCCAGCATGAAAAGTCAGGACAGAGTAAGTGGCTCCCGTGTCCACTAGAAATTGGACAAGCTTACCTGCCATGTCAATGGTCACCTGTGGTTCCTCCCATGTAATGATGACTGTCTTCTCAGGAGCCTTGAGAGGCCCCGGGTCCTGTCAGTCATCCACTGCCGTGACTGGCATAGGGGAATTTCCTTGCTCCCTTCAGAGCTGGGGGCATTACTTCTTCCAGTGGCCCATGTTCTTGCAGAGTGGGCATGGTGTTTTGGGTGTAGGCTGGGACCTGTTTCCTGAGTATTCCTTGCTCCAGTGTTTGGGACTTCCACAGCTGAAACAGGCTCCCTTCCTTGGTGGAGGTCTGGGAGTACTTTTGGAGTGACTTAGTGGAGGTGGGTTAGGTCTTGTCATGACAGCTGCCAAAAGCCTGGCTTGCCATCGTTCCTTCCTTAAGTCATGGTGTTCCTTCTTTTCCTCCTCAGCCTGGTCTCTATTGTTAAAAACACTGAAGGCTGTGTCAGTGAGAAGGTTGAGAGGGGTTTGGGGCCCCTTGGCATGCTTTTGAAGCTTCCAATGAATGTCAGGGGCTGATTGGCTAATACAGTGGGTTGCAAATACAATGTGTCCCTTGAAAGTATTTGGGTCTATGTTCGTATATTTTCTGAGGGCATCTACCAATCAGGCCTGAAATAGGGCTGGATTCTCATATAGGCCTTGGGTGATCTCTTTAACCTTATCATAGTTAACAGGTTTAATCATGCATCGTTTTATCCATTCAGTGAGGCAAAGGATCATGTGATCCTTACTAGTGATACCAGGCTGGCCTGGTTGATAGTCCTAATTGGGATCCATTAGAGGCACTGCTGTCAGACCCACAAGGTATCAGTGTGTTTGGGCAACATGTAATCCATCAGCATATGTTTGAGCCTGTGCTCAAATATGGGGCTTTTCCTCACTGGTGCAGCAGTGAGAAATGACAATATTTACATCCTTCCAGGTAAGGTCAAAGGAAAGAGTCAGTACCTAGAATTCTTTGGTGAACTGGCTAGGGTCCTCAGAGAATCTGCCTAAGCAGGTGCAGCATTGTCAGACAAGGAAAAAGGGGTGTGGACTCTGGTAATTCCCTAAGGCCCACCTACTACTTCCTGAAGGGGGCAAAGAGGCTCTGGCTGCATTTCTGGTAAGGAAGGGTAAAGAGGCTTATAGGGCGGGGGAGAGGCTGAAGATGGTGAAAGTGTTGGGGCTTGTGTCTTCTGTCTGGGGCTCCTGTTCTTCCAGGGGTGGCACTAGAGAGGGGCTTTTGTGCAGCCCGAATGGGTCCCAGTCAGCAAGGTTCCCTAACGTAGGACTTGCATAGCTCCAAGTTTTCTCTTAGGACCATAAAAGCCTGTACCTAAGGAACTTCTTTCCGTTTCCCCTGCCTTTTGCAAAAGATGTCTAACTATAGTTGAGACTCCTATTTTCTGTCCAGGCCTCATTGTCCACAAGTTTATCCTGGGGCCAGGCTTCGTTACAAAAGAAAATGAGCTTTTTTCGTTTTAAAGAATCTAGAGAAAACTTGTCCCAGTGACTCAAAATGTACCCAAGGGGTGAGTCCTTGAGGATAGAGGAGGTGTTTCCCATCATTCCTTCAGGAGAAGATGCTCCTGTAACAGAGAGGAGTACTAGAATTAGGAGGTCCTGTGGGGGCTCTTTAAGACAGGACTAGTTCCAGGCATCCCCGTCCACCTAGCCCTGTCAACTTTATCCACAATGGGGGTTAGCTACTCCCCCATGTGGCAGTCCTGTTGGCTCCAGCGTCATGGGGCCTGTGTCCTATCCTGGCATCCGTGGTACCCAGGATGAGTGACCTTCCTGAAGGTTTCTCTATAGATTAATCCCTGTGTTCCAGGATATGTTCCCCTGGAACGGACATCCTCATGGTTCTAGGACCTATCTAAGTCCCAGCCTTTTTCTCTAAAAAGGTGGTAAGTTTCAGAAAACAGGCACTGGCCATTAAGGGAGATGGTTTGTGAAAAAGAAAAAAAACCCTCTCTTTGCCCTTCCTTTTTGTGGGTGGCACCCCTGGGGCCTTGGTGCCATTCTCACCCTCACCCCTCCCCACACATGCTCCGGCCAGCAGACAGTGGGGCTGGGTGCAGGGGTGGATATGGCAGCTGAGGTGGAGGCACCATGACTGTAGTTAGGGGGATACAGGGCCCCGCGACCCTGGAAGGACACTCCCAATTGTGTGACCCTGGCCAAGGCAAGCACAGCAAATGGAGGTCATTGCTTAGGCATGTATCCCCAGGGCACAGCCACATGCATGACCCACCCAGCTTGAGTTGCCTGCCCTGCCCTAACAGGGCAGGGTGGGGGTGGGGTCAGGGCAGACCCTGGAGGGGAATGGCCAAACACCAGGAGGCAGATGGTGAACAATGGTCCCACCACCATGAGTCCCAACCACATGAAGCAGGGCCATGCCCCTCCTAACACCTGGGGGTATGTGCACAGACACCTACAATGTGAGGGAGCTCCCAAAGAGATTGCAGCCACCATAACCATGGCACAAACTCTAAGTAAGGTTGTATTTCATATGTTTACACAATTGGATCTGTTGGCAGTTAATTAAATGGTGGATAAGGCAAACCCAGAGGGCAAAGATACTATGGTTCAGGTCCCTAGCTGCCTGTGAGGATGGCTGGAAACTTTCCCTAATATGCCCTGTGCATATGTAACAGTAAGAAGTGGAAGACCTAGCAGCAAGGTTGGAAAATGCGTGGCATATTTCTTTTTCCCCATTTCCAGCAGAATAAGGCATGAGATAAAAGTGGAAAGTAAGAGTGAGGTACGGATGCAGAGTTGAGACAAGGATGGATAGGCATAGGTGGACCAATAATAAGCCTATGAGGATAGCCACGAGGAGGAGGTGGTGTTATGCTTTTAACTGTGTACCTGAAATCATTGCGTGGAAATTACCTTGAGGTGGGCAGGCAGACGTAGCATCTCTCTAATCTGTTCCATGACCCACTTTTCCTCTCACAGGAGACTTCTTTTTCATAGCGAGCACCCTGATGGCTTTTAACTACTCGTCTTGCACCCACATTTTTGTGGCAATAGGTCTGAAAATGAGACAAACTATAAGAAAGAGAGAGAGAGAGAGACAGAGAGGGGAAGAGAGATGGAGATGGCTGGAGGTAAGGCCATGCCTCTCCCTCTTGAGAGTAACAGCGGGAAGTAAGGCAGTGCTTCTCAAGCCCAAGGGAGGCGAGAGGCTAAGTCTGAAAAGGCAACAGAAAGTAAGAAAGCAAAAGAGAGAGAGAGTAAGGGAGCGAGTAGGAGAGAGTGGGAGAGTAATGGCGGGAAGTAAGTTAATGCCTCTCAAGCGCAAGGGAGGAAAGAGGCTAAGGCTTACCAAATTCTCCTGCTGGCTCGCCAATATATTCCAGGTGAATTTAAGGTTCTTGCCTCGTTGTGAAAGAATTTGGAGGTGAAGCAGGAAGGTTAAGAAAGTAAAGTGAGAATTTATTTAAGCAAGAATATGCTCTAGAGGGAGAGCAGGCACACAGGTGAGGAGCTGCTGTCCTGGGTTTCTCTGGTGAGCTGGTTATGAGGGGCATACAAATGAAGGGGCAGAATATTCACTGGGGAAGGAGGGGTTTGGGGTCGTATTCCCTGATTTTCGTCCCAGCTCCATCTTCCCGAGGGTAGGAGGGATTTTTGTCCTTATTTAGCTTAGGTCTGAAGTATCATGGTGTCATTGCATGATGGGTACTTTTATCTGTAAGGCTAATTTTATTGTAATGAGAGCATAATGAGCAACAGGTCACATTCAGACATAGGAGATTCCTGTCTTTCCCCACCTTTCTTTGTCTGCTTCCAGGACACTTATCACCAAAATGTGTGGTTTCCTGTCAGTCTGGAGGTTCCTGCTTTTCTTTGTCTGCCCATGGACCCTCGCTGTTTACAAGATGTGTGACTTCCTGCCACCTGGCCCCTGCCCCCATTTCTCTGCTCATATCTAGCTACCTGCCTGCTTTAACGGTATCTCTAATCACAGCAGCCTTTTGAGGTTGGTGAGACTCAGGGAGGTTAAAAAATTTGCTCAAAGTGACATAGTGGTGCAACCAGGATTGAAACTCAGGTTCTATGACTCCATAGTCTCCTATATCAGTTTCTTGTCCAAATAAAAATATGTCTACCCACTCAAATGAAACTAAGCCAGGTCAATCAGGCAGCTTAAAAGTATGGTAGGAAACTGGGTTTTCAGCTTTGTGCTGGAGACTACCTGTTCTTACTCTCAGTTTACAATCTACATGGAGATACCATATTCCCTACTCCCCTGACACACATGATAGTTGAAGTACATCGTGGTTCTTATTTTTGGTACCACAAAAGATGCCAGAGTGATCAGTAAGAACAGGAGAAAGTCTTTGAAATATTGGGAATGTTTGTATCTTCCAAGAGGAGAGGAGGAAGGGCATTCCAAATGGCAGAGAATAATCATGAGCAAAGGTGAGAGGGAGCAGGCAAGCCTGTAAAGCCATTTATGTGCACGTGTGAGAGTGTAGCACATTTTCCTGTACACAATCACAGTGATTTGTGACACTTTTCTAGCTGCCTTTATACATCTTATTTCACTCTGTGAGGTAGGTAAAACTTCTAAGCTTATTTTGTAGTTAAGGAAATAGGCTCAGAGAAGTGAAATAATATGCCTTGGGTTACAAAGCCAGTCTCAAGAACACAATTGGAAAGTTGTTCTTCGTGTTAACACAATTATTTTTCTAGTAAGTAACATACTGAAGTGAATTCAACTGAATTGGGGAAATGAAGTTAGTTGGATAAGGCGAGACCAAAGTATTTAAAGTATTGAAAACTAGGAAATTGTAAGCTAGGTCTTATTATGGTAAGAAATAGGTCATCTCCAAGAGTTCTGGAGTAGGGGAATATCTTGATGAAAGTGACTTCAAAGGAATAAGTGAGAACGTGAGAAATTGGATTGGGAGAAGGGTAGAGGGAAGAAAGGAGTGCCAATAGTTTCTCCCAATAGGCCTGGAAAGATGGTGTGTTTCTGAGAACAGTTGTGGAGGTGCTGAGTTTGGCTATCAAAGTGGTCATATCTTGGAGACAACTGGAAATAGCAGTCTGGAGAGTGGTATAAATCATACCTAGACATGTAGATTTGAACTGACAGATGTGATGCATGTTGAGAGAATGTGTTGTCTCAGTCTTGATGATAACCATAGTTGTTAGAGGGCAAGGCTGTAAAAAGAAAGATGAGAAGGAAGGAATGAAAGAAGGTATACCTTCTGTGCCATGGATCTCCACATGCTACCTTCATCTTACGCTATAAATATGAGGTAGTTACATTCGTTTTAGTACAGGAGGAAACAGTTTGGATTCAGTTAGTGGCAGAGCTGAAATGTAAACACAGCTCTGTCTTAATGCCAAAGCCTATGCACTTCCCGCTATGCTGTGCTACCTTTGCAAAAAATTATATATCTGAAAGCCTAGGGACCAGTGTCTTGCACAAAGTAGGTATTCAGGGGAAATGTGTTGAATTAGTTAAAAGAAAAGTGCGTAGTAAGTAAATATGTATTACATGCCAAGTGTGTGTGTGGGGGGGTATGATAAGAAATAAGAATGGACAAAATGTATTTGGCTAAAAGCCTGTGGTAAACTGATTGAATTAGTGGTCCCAATATTTTAACCCTCTCTCTATCCCTGCCCTTTGCCATGAGACTTTGGAGTTCCTCTTAGTAAAAGGCAGAAACTCTGTTTCTAGGTGGGCCTCATGGTTCATTTTGCCTAATAAAATGTGGCAAGGAGACAGGAGAAGATGGTGGAAGAGTAAGACGTGGAGATTACCTTCCTCCCCACAGATACATCAGAAATACATCTACACGTGGAACTTCTCCTATAGAACACCCACCGAATGCTGGCAGAAGACCTCAGACCTCCCAAAAGGCAAGAAACTCCCCACATACCTGGGTAGGGCAAAAGAAAAAAGAATAAACAGAGACAAAGAATAGGGACGGGACCTACACCAGTGGGAGGGAGCCGTGAAGGAGGAAAGACTGCCACACACTAGAAGCCCCTTCACGGGCAGAGACTACGGGTGGCGGAGGGGGGAAGCTTCAGAGCCACGGAGGAGAGCCCAGCAACAGGGGTGCAGAGGGCAAAGTGGAGAGATTCCCGCACAGAGGATCTGTGCCGACCTGAACTCACCAGCCCGAGAGCCTTGTCAGCTCACCCTCCGGGATGGACGGGAGCTGGAAGATGAAGCTCCAGCTTCGGAGCTTAGATCCCAGGGAGAAGACTGGGGTTGGCAGCGTGAACAGAACCTGAAGGGGTTAGTGCACCACGGCTAGCTGGGAGGGAGTCCAGGAAAATTCTGGAGCTTCCAAAGAGACAAGAGACTTTTTCTTGCCTCTTTGTTTCCAGTGCACGAGGAGAGGGGATTAAGAGCGCTGCTTGAAGGAGCTCCAGAGACGGGCGCGAGCTGTGGCTAACAGCGCGGACTCCAGAGACGGGCATGGGACGCTAAGGAGGCTGCTGCAGCCACCAAGAAGCCTGTGTGCGAGCACAGGTCACTATCCCCACCTCCCCTCCAGGGAGCCTGTGCAGCATGCTACTGCCAGGGTCCCGTGATCCAGGGACAACTTCCCTGGGAGAATGCATGGCACGCCTCAGGCTGGTGCAATGTCATGCTGGCCTCTGCTGCTGAAGGCTCGCCCCGCATCCGTAGCCCTGCCTCCCCCCAGCCTGAGTGAGCCAGAGCTCCCGAATCAGCTGCTCCTTTAAACCCGTCCTGTCTGAGTGAAGAACAGACGCCCTCAGGCGACCTACACGCAGAGGTGGGTCCAAATCCAAAGCTGAACCCCAGGAGCTGTGCGAACAAAGAAGAGAAAGGGAAATTTCTCCCAGCAGCCTCAGAGGCAGCGGATTAAAGCTCCACAATCAACTTGATGTAACCTGCATCTGTGGAATACCTGAATAGACAACGAATCATCCCAAGTTGAGGAGGTGGAGTTTGAGAGCAAGATAATTTATTTTTTCCCCTTTTCCTCTTTTTCTGGGTATGTGTATGCTTCTGTGTGAGATTTTGTCTGTACAGCTTTGCTTTCAGCTTTTGTCCAAAGGTTCTGTCCATCTGTTTTTTTTATATTTAAAATTTTTTTCTTAATAATTAGTTTTTATTTTAATAACTTTATTTTATTTTATCCTACTTTTATTTTATCCCCTTCCTTCCTTCCTTCCTTCCTTCCTTCCTTCCTTCCTTCCTTCCTTCCTTCTTTCTTTCTTTCTTTCTTTCTTTCTTTCTTTCTTTCTTTCTTTCTTTCTTTCTTTCTTTCTTTCTTTCTTTCTTTCTTTCTTTCTTTCTTTCTTTCTTTCTTTCTTTCTTATTTTTTCTCCCTTTTATTCTGAGCCATGTGGAGGACAGTCTCTTGGTGCTCCAGCCAGGCATCAGGGCTGTGCCACTGAGGTGGGAGAGCCAACTTCAGGACACTGGTACACAAGAGACGTCCCAGCTCCATGTAATACCAAACAGTGAAAATCTCCCAGAGATCTCCATCTCAACACCAAGACCCAGCTTCACTAAATGACCAGCAAGCTACAGTGCTGGACACCCTATGCCAAACAACTAGCAACACAGGAACACAACCCCGCCCAGTAGCAAAGAGGCTGCCTAAAATCATAATAAGGCTACAGACACCCCAAAACACACCACCAGAGGTGGACCTGCCCACCAGAAAGACAAGATCCAGCCTCACCCACCAGAACACAGGCACTAGTCCCCTCCACCAGGAAACCTACACAACCCACTGAACCAACTTTAGCCACTGGGGACAGACACCAAAAACAACGGGAACTACTAACCTGCAGCCTGCAAAAAGGAGACCCCAAACACACTAAGATAAGCAAAATGAGAAGACAGAAAAACACACAGCAGATGAAGAAGCAGGATAAAAACCCACCAGAACTAAAAAATGAAGAGGAAATAGGCAGTCTACCTGAAAAAGAAATCAGAATAATGATAGTAAAGATGCTCCAAAATCTTGGAAATAAAATAGAGAAAAATGCAAGAAACATTTAACAAGGACCTAGAAGGACTAAAGAGGAAACAAGCAGTGATGAACAACACAATAAATGAAATTAAAAATACTCTAGATGGGATCAATAGCAGAATAACTGGGGCAGAAGAATGGATAAGTGAACTGGAAGATAAAATAGTGGAAATAAGTACTGCAGAGCAGAATAAAGAAAAAAGAATGAAAAGAATTGAGGACAGTCTCAGGAACCTTTGGGACAACATTAAATGCACCAACATTCAAATTATAGGGGTCCCAGAAGAAGAAGAGAAAAAGAAAGGGAGTGAGAAAATTTTTGAAGAGATTATAGTTGAAAACTTCCCTAATATGGGAAAGGAAAGAGTTAATCAAGTCCAGGAAGCAAAGAGAGTCCCATACCTGATAAATCCAAGGAGAAACACACCAAGACACATATTAATCAAATTATCCAAAATTAAATACAAAGAAAACATATTAAAAGCAGCAAGGGAAAAACAACAAATAACACACAAGGGAATCCCCATAAGGTTAACAACTGATCTTTTAGCAGAAACTCTGCAAGCCAGACGGGCATAGCAGGACATATTTAAAGTGATGAAAGGGAAAAACCTACAACCAAGATTACTCTACGCAGCTAGGATCTCATTCAGATTCGATGGAGAAATTAAAAGCTTTACAGACAAGCAACAGCTAAGAAAATTCAGCACCACCAAACCAGCTTGACAACAAATGCTAAAGGAACTTCTCTAGGCATGAAACACAAGAGAAGGAAAAGACCTATGATAACAAAACCAAAACAATTAAGAAAATGGTAATAGGAACACACATATTGATAATTACTTTACATGTAAATGGAATAAATGCTCCAACTCAAAGACATACACTGGCAGAATGGATACAAAAACAAGACCCGTATATGTGCTGTCTACAAGAGACCCATTTCAGACCTAGGGATACATGCAGACTGAAAGTGAGGGGATGGAAAAAAATATTCCATGCAAATGGAAATCAAAAGAAAGCTGGAGTAGCAATTTTCATATCAGAAAAAATAGACTTTAAAATAAAGACTATTACAAGAGACAAAGAAGGACACTATATAACGATCAAGGGATCACTCCAGAAAGAAGATATAACAATTGTAAATATTTATACACCCAACATAGGAGCACTTCAGTACATAAGGCAAATGATAGCGGCCATAAAGGGGGGAATCAAGAGTAACACAATAATAGTAGGGGACTTTAACACCCCACTTTCACCAATGGATGGATCATCCAAAATGAAAATAAATAAGGAAACACAAGCTTTAAACAATACATTAAACAAGATGGCCTTAATTGATATTTATAGGACATTCCATCCCAAAACAACAGAATACATTTTCTTCTCTAGTGCTTATGGAACATTATCCAGGACAGATCATGTCTTGGGTCAGAAATCAAGCCTTGGTACATTTAAGAAATTTGAAATCATATTAAGCATCTTTTCTGACCACAATGCTATGAGACTAGATATCAATTACAGGAAAGAACTGTAAAAAAATTGTAAAACACGTGGAGGCTGAACAATACATTACTAAATGACCAAGAGATCACAGAAGAAATCAAAGAGGAAATTAAAAATACCTAGAAACAATTGACAATGAAAACATGATGACCCAAAACCTATGGGATGCAGCAAAAGCAGTTCTGAGAGGGAAGATTCTAGCAGTAAAATCCTACCTCAGGAAGCAAACAACATCTCAAATAAACAACCAAACCTTACACCTAAAGAAATTAGAGAAAGAAGAAAAAGGAAAACCCAAAGTTAGCAGAAGGAAAGAAATCATAAAGATCAGATCAAAAGGAAATGAAACAGAAATGAAGGACATAGTAGCAAAGATCAATAAAACTAAAAGCTGGTTCCTTGAGGACATAGACAAATTTGATAAACTGTTAGACAGACCCATCAAGGAAAAAAGGAAAAGACTGAAATTAACAGAATTAGAAATGAGAAGGAAGCAAAAACTGACACTGCAGAAATACAAAGGATCTTGAGAGATTACTACAAGCAACTCTATGCCAATAAAATGGACAACCTGGAAGAAATGGACAAATTATTAGAAAAGCACAACCTTCCGAGACTGAACCAGGAAGAGATAGAAAATATGAACAGACCAATCACAAGAAATGAAATTGAAATTGTAATTGAAACTCTTCCAACAAACAAAATCCCAGGACCAGATGGCTTCACAGGCGAATTCTATCAAACATTTAGAGAAGAACTAGCACCTATCCTCCTCAAACTCTTCCAAAATATAACAGAGGGAGGAACACTCCCAAACTACTTCTACAAAGCCACCATCACCCTGATACCAAACCTCAGCACAGATGTCAAAAAAAAGTAAACTACAGGCCAATATCACTGATGAACATACATGCAAAAATCCTTAACGTGATACTAGCAAACAGAATCCAACAGCACATTAAAAGGATCATACACCATGATAACGTGGGGTTAATCCCAGGAATGCAAGAATTCTTCAATATGCACAAATCAATCAATGTGATAAACCATATTAACAAATTGAAAGATAAAAACCATATGGTCATCTCAATAGATGCAGAAAAACTTTTGACAAAATTCAACCCTCGGGGCTTCCCTGGTGGCGCAGTGGTTGGGAATCCGCCTGCCGATGCAGGAGACGCGGGTTCGTGCCCTGGTCCGGGAAGATCCCACATGCCACGGAGCAACTAAGCCCGTGAGCCATGGCCGCTGAGCCTGTGCGTCCGGAGCCTGTGCTCCGCAACGGGAGAGGCCACAGCAGTGAGAGGCCCGCATACCGCAAAAAAAAAAAAAAAAAAAAATTCAACCCTCATTTATGTTATCATAAATGAGGGTTGAATTTTGTAATGTAGAAAGAAGAAAAATAGTCTATTTAGCTCTTAGAGAAATGTCTATTTAGCTCTTCTGCCCATTTTTGGATTGGGTTGTTTGTTTTTTGGATGTTGAGCTGCATGAGCTGCTTGTAAATTTTGGAGATTAACCCTTTGTCAGTCGCTTCATTTGCAAATATTTTCTCCGTTTCTGAGGGTTGTCTTTTTGTCTTGTTTATGGTTTCCTTTACTGTGCAAAAACTTTTAAGTTTCATTAGGTCCCATTTGTTTATTTTTTTAAAATCTCCATTTCTCTAGGAGGTAGGTTCAAAAGGATCTTGCTGTGATTTTTGACATAGAATGTTCTGCCTATGTTTTCCTCTAAGAGTTTTGAAGTGTCTGGTCTTACATTTATGTCTTTAATCCATTTTGAGTTTATTTTTTTGTATGATGTTAGCGAGTGTTCTAATTTCATTTTTTCCATGTAGCTGTCCAGTTTTCCCAGCACCACATATTGAAGAGTCTGTTTTTTCTCCATTGTATATTCTTGCCTCCTTTATCAAAGATAAAGTGACCATATGTGCATGGGTTCCTCTCTGGGCTTTCTATGCTCTTCCATTGATCTATATTTCTGTTTTTGTGACTGTACCATACTGTCTTGATTACTGTAGCTTTGTAGTATAGTCTGAAGTCAGGGAGTCTGATTCCTCCAGATCCATTTTTCTTTCTCAGGATTGCATTGGCTATTTGGGGTCTTTTGTGTTTCTATACAAATTGTGAAATATTTTGTTCTAGTTCTGTTGAAAATGCCATTGGGATTTTGATAGGGATTGCACTGAATCTGTAGATTGTTTTGGGTAGTATAGTCAGTTTGTCAATGTTGATTCTTCCAATCCAAGAACATATTATATCTCTCCATCTGTTTGTATCATCTTTAATTTCTTTCATCAATGTCTTATAGTTTTCTGCATACAGGTCTTTTGTCTCTTTAGGTATGTTTATTCATAGGTATTTTATTCTCTTTCTTGCAGTGGTAAATGGGAGTGTTTCATTAATTTCTCTTTCAGATTTTTCATCATTAGTGTATAGGAATGCAAGAGATTTCTGTGCATTAATTTTGTATCCTGCTACTTTACCAAATTCATTGATTAGCTGTAGTAGTTTTCTGGTAGCGTCTTTAGGATTCTCTATCTATAGTATCATGTCATCTGCAAACACTGACAGCTTTACTTCTTTTCTGATTTGGATTCCTTTTGTTTCTCTTTTTTCTCTGACTGCTGTGGCTAAAACTTCCAAAACTATGTTGAATAATAGTGGTGAAAGTGGGTAACCTTGTCTTGTTCCTGATCTTAGAGGAAATGGTTTCGGTTTTTCACCATTGAGAACGATGTTAGCCATGGGTTTGTCATATATGGCCTTTATTATATTGAGGTACGCTTCCTCTATGCCTACTTTCTGGAGGTTTTTTTTTAATCATAAATGGGTGTTGAATTTTGTCAAAAGCTTTTTCTGCATCTATTGAGATAATCATATGGTTTTTCTCCTTCAATTTTTTAATATTGTGTATCACATTGATTGGTTTGCATATATTGAAGAATCCTTTCATTTCTGGGATTAACCCCACTTGATCATGGTGTGTGATCCTTTTAATGTGCTGTTTGGTTCTGTTTGCCCATATTTTCTTGTGGATTTTTGCATATATGTTCATCAGTGATATTAGCCTGTAGTTTTCTTTCTTTGTGACATCTTTGTCTGGTATTGGTTTCAGTGTGATGATGGCCTCAGAGAATGAGTTTGGCAGTGTTCCTCCCAGTGCTATATTTTGGAAGAGTTTGAGAGTTTGTTATCTCTTCTATGAACGTTTGATAGAATTCACCATCTGAAGCCATCTGGTCCTGGGCTTTTGTTTGTTGGGATATTTTTAATCACAGTCTCAATTTCACTGCTTGTTATTGGTCTGTGTATATTTTCTATTCCTTCCTGATTCAGTCTCGGGAGGTTGTGCTTTTCAAGAATTTGTCCATTTCTTCCCATTTGTCCATTTTATTGGCATATAGTTGCTTGTAGTTGTCTCTCATGATCCTTTGTATTTCTGCACTGTCAGTTGTTACTTCTCTGTTTTCATTTCTAATTCTGTTGCTTTCATTCTTCTCCCTTTTTTTCTTGATGAGTCTAGCTAATGATTTATCCATTTTGTTTATCGTCTGAAAGAACCAGCTATTAGTTTTATTGATCTTGGCTCTTGTTTCCTTCATTTCTTTTTCATTTATTTCTGATCTTATCTTTATGATATCTTTCCTTCTGCTAACTTTGGGCTTTTATTGTTCTTCGTTCTCTAATTGCTTTAGGGGTAAGGTTAGTTTTTTTATTTGAGATGTTTCTTGTTTCTTCAGGTAGGATTTTATTACTATAAACTTCTGTCCTAGAAGTGAGCAAAAGCAATCTTAAGAAAAACAGAGGTGGAAGAATAAGGCTTCATGACCTCAGCTTATACTACAAAGCTACAGTAATTAAGACAGTATGGTACCTGCACAAAAACAATAATATAGATCAATGGAACAGGATAGAAAGCCCAGAGATAAACCGATGTACATATGGTCACCTTATCTTTGATAAAGGAGGCAAGAACATACAATGGAGAAAAGACAGCCTCTTCAATAAATGGTGCTGTGAAAACTACACAGCTACATGTAAAAAATGAAATTAGAATACTCCCAAACACTGTACACAAAAATAAACTCAACATGGATTAAAGACCTAAATGTAAGACCAGACACTATCAAACTCTTAGAGGAAAAGAAAGGCAGAACGCTCTATGACATAAATTACAGCCAGATCCTTTTTGACCCACCCCCTAGAGAAATGGAAATAAAACCAAAAATAAACAAATAGGACCCAACGAAAGTTAAAAGCTTTTGCACAGCAAAGGAAACCATAAAAAAGACAACCATCAAAATGGGAGAAAATATTTGCACACCAAGCAATTGACAAAGGATTAATCTCCAAAATATACAAGCCACTAATCAAAAAAACAGCCTACCCAATCCAAAAATAGGCAGGAGGTCTAAATAGACATTTCTCCAAAGAAGATATACACATCGCCAACAAACATAATAAAGGATGCTCAACATCACTAATCATTAGAGAAATTCAAATCAAAAGTACAATGAGGTATCACCTCACACCAGTCAGAATCTACAAACAATAAATGCTGGAGAGGGTGTGGAGAAAAGGGAACCCTATTGCACTGTTGGTGGGAATGTAAATTGATATAGCCACTATGGAGAACAGTATGGAGCTCCCTTAAAAAACTAAAAATAGAATTAACATATGACTCAGTAATCCCACTAGTGGGCATATACCCTGAGAAAACCATAATTCAAAAAGAGACATGTACCACAGTCTTCATTGCAGCACTATTTACAATAGGCAGGACATTGAAGCAACCTAAGTGTCCATCAACAGATAAATGGTTAAAGAAGGTGTGGCATATATATACAATGGAATATTACACAGCCTTAAGAATAAATGAAATTGTGTTATTTGTAGAGATTTGGATCGACCTAGAGTCTGTCATACAGAATGGGGTAAGTCAGAAAGAGAAAAACAAATATCATATGCTAACACGTATATATGTATCTAGAAAACAAACAAAAAAATGGTTCTGATGAACCTAGGGGCAGGGCAGGAATAAAGACGCAGATGTAGAGAATGGATTTGCAGACATGGGGAGGGGGTATCGTAAGCCGGGATGAAGTGAGAGAGTGGCATTGACCTATATACACTACCAAATGTAAAATTGGAAGAAGCTGCATAGCACAGGGTGATCAGCTCAGTGCTTTGTGACCAGCTAGATGGATGGGATAAGGAGGGTTGGAGGGCAACTGAAAAGGGAGGGTATGTGGGGAATATATGTATATGTATAGCTGATTCACTTTGTTATACAGCAGAAACTAACACAACATTGTAAAGCAATTATACTCCAAAAAGATGTTATAAAATGATAAGCAAAATATGGTCTTCCGATTTGGTGAATAGCAAGAGAAAAAACTTCCATAACTTTTGATCTATATTTGTTAATTTAGTATATTTAGGGGAGGTGGTTGCAGTGGATGGAGAACAAAAAGGACTCATATTCATTCAGTGGCAACTATGTGTGAGGCACTGAGCTAGGCATTTTACATATCTAATCTCTTTAATTTTACAATATCCTTAAACTTTTTGTTGCAAGTAACTGGAAAACAACTAACTGAAGCTATACATATATTCACTTAACTTGAAGTCCAAAGGGCTGGGTACACTCAGGCTCAAATCAAGCTCTCTGAAGTACTGGGACCTTCTCTCTCACAGCAAGTCCTCTCCTAAGGATGAACCCTGCCTGGGAAATTTGCACTCTCTTGGAACACTGTGTCCAGGGGAATGCAACAATCCGATTGATTGTTTTGGGTTAAGTGCCTCCCTCTGTGGTGGTGGAGATGGACTCCTGTAGATTGATACCTGTCAGGAATCACACAGTGGAGGAGGGACAGGTCCCAATAGGAAGAGATGTGAGGAATAAAAAACATAATAGACGTTGCTATGCCTTTGTCAAGTGAGATTTATCATCTTCATTTTACAATTTAAGACACTAAGATGAAGTGACTTGCCCTGGATTACATACCTAAAAGGTTGGAAGTCTGAGTTGGAAGAGGCAGCATGAAAAGTGGACAAAGCTCTGGACTGTGGATCAGACAAAATGGGTTTCACCCTGGCTTTGGCCACTGACTACATCATATATATAGATATATATGATATACAGACTGGCTATATATACATATATTATTGTTTGTTTTATTGTATTATATGTATATATAATATATAAACAATTTGGAAGGAGTCAATTCCACTAAGTCACATGTTCCCCATGTGTGAAATGGGAATATAGTATCCCTATTTCTGAGTTCATCATGAGGCTTAAGTGAACTATGTATGTGAAAGCACTTTGTAATAAAGTGCTATGTAATTTTACAGTGTATTGTTTTGTCCAGCATATTTGCCAATGGGAACAGATATTTTATTTTTTAGTTGTCAGTTTTCTTTTTTGTCTTTAGCCTGTTTTTTATCCTGTTAACAATATCTATCATGGAGAAAAGATTTTTAATTTTGATGAAGTCCAAATGATCAGTTTTTAATTTTATGGATTGTACTTTTGGTGACATGTCTAAGACCTATTTGCATAACCCCAGGTCATGAATATTTACTCCTGTATTTTCTGCTGAAAGTTATATAGTTTTACATTTTATATTTAGGTCAGTGATTCTTAACCAGCGGCAATTTTGTGTGGGTCAAGAAATTCTGGTTAGTTCTCTGACAGATTTTTGATTAATTTTGTTTTTTTCCCAGCTTTATTGGGTTATAAGTGATGAATCAATTTTGTATAAGGTGTCAGTTTTAGGTCAAGTTTCATTTTTTCACATATGGATATCTAATTGTTCCAATATATTTGTTGAAAAGACTACCCTTTATGGAATTGCTGTTATAACTTTATCAGAAATTAATCAGTCATATTTGTGTCATCTACTTCTGGGCTCAGTTTAGTTCCATTGATTTGTGTTTATCCTTTTGCTAATAAAACACAATCTTCACTACCATAACCCTGAAATTAAGTAGAGTGACCATGACCAAGTGGAATTTATCCCAGCAAAGTTGGTTCAACATACAAAAATGAATGTAATATACCATATTAAAAGAATAAAGGACAAAAATCACATGAATCACATGATCATCTAAGTAGATGTCCCCAAAAAAAGATACCCAACACTCCATGATTAAGAAAAAAAGACAATCCAATAAGTGAGAAATAGAAGGGAACATCCTCAACCTGATAAATGGCATCTACAAAAAACTCCACAGCTAATACCATACTTACTGATGAAAGACTGAATGCCTCCCTCCCATCCCCCCACCGTTGAGATCAGGAACAAGACAAAGATATCTGCTCTTGCCACTTCTATTCAACACTGTACTGGAGGTTCTATCTAGGAAATCCAGGCCCCCCCCAAAAAGAAATAAAAACCATCCAGATTAAAATCAAAGAAGTAAAACTGTAAAGAATCAGCAAAAGTTTATTTGAGCTAATAAACAACTTCAGATTGACGATGTTGTTCAGCACTTTTATATCCATGAGGATTTCTGTCTACTAGTCTTCCTTTTACTGAGAGAAGAGTGTTCAAGTCTCCAACTCTAATTGTGGATTAGTCTATTTTTCATTTTAGATCTGTTAGTTTTTGTTTCATGTACTTTTTTTTTTTTTTTGCGGCACGCGGGCCTCTCACTGCTAAGGCCTCTCCTGTTGTGGAGCACAGGCCCTGACACGCCGGCTCAGCAGACGTGACTCACAGGCCCAGTCGCTCCATGGCATGTGGGATCTTCCCGGACTGGAACATGAACCCGTGTCCCCTGCATCGGCAGGCAGACCCTCAACCACTGCGCCACCAGGGAAGCCCTGTTTCATGTACTTTTAAACCATGATTTTTGGTGCATACACATTTAGGATTGTTATGCTTTCTTGGTGAATTGACTCTTTTATCATTATGTAATGTCCATCTTTTTCCTTGGTAATTTTCTTTGCTCTGAAGTGTACTTTGATAATAATGTAACTACTCCAGCTTTATTTTGGTTAGTGTTTTCATGGTATATCTTTTTTACTTTTAAACTTCCTGTATCATTATATTCAAACTGAGTTTCTTCTAGCAAGCATATAGTTGAGTCATGTTATCATTAATTTTATCCATCTGACACTCTATGTCTTTTAATTGGTATGCTTAATTTAATGTAATTATTGAATTGATTGGGTTTAGGACTACTATTTATTTATGTTCTGTTTTTCCATGTTTCATTCCTCTGTTTTTCATTTCCTGCCTTTTGAATATTTTTAGTATTCCATTTTAATTTATACATCATGTTTTTACTATATCTCTTTGCATTGTTTAGAGATTTCTCTAGTGATTGCAATATACATAACTGTCAGAAAGAGAAAAACAAATATTGTGTATTAATGCATATATGTGTAATCCTAAAAAAAATGGTATAGATGATCTTATTTACAAAGCAGAAATAGAGACACACGTAGAGAACAAACATATGAATACCAAAGGGGAAAGGGGGTGGGATGAATTGGGAGATTGGGATTGACATATATACACTCTTGATACTATGAATAAAATAGATAACTAATGAGAACCTACTGTATAGCACATGGAACTCTACTCAGTGCTCTGTGGTGACCTAAATGGGAAGGAAATCCAAAAAAGAGGGGATATATGTATATGTATAGCTGATTCACTTCGCTGTATAGTAGAAACTAACACAACATTGTAAGGCAACTATACTCCAGTAAAAATTTTAAAAATATATATAAGCATGTGTTTCCTTACAAATATATATATATACATACCTAACTTTTATCAGTTTATTTTTAAATATTTACCACTTTAAGTGGAATTTAGAAATCTTATAATGTCATAGGTCCCTTTAATCTTCTCTCATTTTTCTTGTAGTTGCCTAATTAATTACATCTACATAAATTGAAAACGCCATCAAATAATGTTATAATTTTTCTTGTAAGTGTCAAACATATTTCAAAGGACTCAGTAGGGGAATGATCTATTATATTTGCCCAGATATTTACAACTTCTCTTGCTCTTCCTTCATTCTTTTTTAAAAATATTTTTTTATTTTTGGCTGTGTTGGGTCTTCCTTTCTGTCCGAGGGCTCTCTCTAGTTGTGGCGAGTGGGGGCCACTCTTCATCATGGTGCATGGGCCTCTCACTATCGTGGCCTCTCTTGCTGCAGAGCACAGGCTCCAGATGCGCAGGCTCAGTAGTTGTGGCTCACGGGCCTAGTTGCTCCGCAACATGTGGTATCTTCCCAGACCAGGGCTCAAACCTGTGTCCCCTGCATTGGCAGGCAGATTCTCAACCACTGCACCACCAGGGAAGCCCCCTTCCTTCATTCTTGATGCTCTAAGTTGCTTTCTGGTATAATTTTACTTCTGTGTAAAGAATTTTCTTTAGTAATTATCAATATTTTACAGCACATATGTGGGCAAGGGATTCTCTTAGTTTTTTTGTTTGTTTGTTTTCAATCTGAGAATATTTTTACTTCACTTTTATTTCCAGAGGATATTTCTACTGGACATAGAATTTTGGGATGAATTTTATGTATTTATTTTTTTCAGTGGTTTAAAAAGGTTGTTCCACTTCCTTCTGGCCTCTCTGTTTCTGATAAGCAATCCAGTCATTTTGATCATTATAACCCTACAGGCTTTCAAGATTTTTTCTTTGTTGTTAGTGTTCAGCAGTTTGATTATTATGTGTCTGGGCATGGAATTCTTTGTGGTTATCCTGTTTGTGGTTTGATGAACTTCTTGAATTTACAGATTGATGTATTTCTCAAATTTGGGGAACTTTTCAGCTGTATTGTTTACATGTAAATATATTTTATTTTTTAGAGCAGTTTTAGGTTTACAACAAAATTGAGAGGAAGGCACAGAAATTTCCCATATCCCCCCTGCCACTACACATACATAGCCTTCCCCCATTAGCAACATCACTCAAAGAGAATTACATTTGATACCATTGATGAACCTACATTGACACATCATAATCACCCAGTCTACAGTTTGCATTATGGTTTACTGTTGGTGTTGTACATTCTGTGAGTTTGGACAAATGTATGATGACATGTATCCAACATTATGGTATCACACAGAATATTTTCACTGCCCTAAAGATTCTTTTTACTCTACCTATTCATCTCTCCACCTCCTCCACCAACCCCTCTAGTGACCACTGATCATTTTAATATTAGCATAGTTTTGCCTTTTCCAGAATGTTATATAGTTAGAATCATATAATATGTAGCTTTTTCAGATTGGCTTCTTTCACTTAGTAATATGCATTTAAGGTTCCTCCATGTCTTTCATTGCTTCATAGCTCATTTCTTTTTAGTGCTGAATAATATTGCATAATAGTTATTCATTCACCTACAGAAGAACATCTTGGTTGCTTCCAAGTTTTGACAATTATAAACAAAGCTGCTATAAACATCAGTGTCCAGGTTTTTGTATGGACATAAGTTTTTAACTCCCTTGGGTAAATACATAGGAGTGTGATTGCTACATCATATGGTAAGAGCATGTTTAGTGTTCTAAGAAACTTCCAAACTGTCTTCTAAACTGTATACCATTTTGCATTCCCACCAGCAATATATGAGAGTTCCTGTTGCTCTGCATCTTTGCCAATATTTGCTGTTGTCAGTGTACCAGATTTTGGCCATTCTAGTAGAGGTATCTCATTGCTGTTTTAATTTACATTTGCCTCATGACATATGATGTGGAGCATCTTTTCATATGCTTATTTGTCATCTGCATATCTTCTGTGGCAAAGTGTCTGTTAAGGTCTTTGGCCCATTAAAAAAATTGGTTGTTTGTTTACTTGTTGAGTTTCAAGTGTTGTTTGTATATTTTGGATAATAGTCCTTTATCAGATGTGTTTTTTGCAAATATTTTCTTCCAGTCTATGGCTTGTCTTCTAATTCTCTTTATATTGTCTTTTGCAGAGCGGTTTTTAATCTTAATTAAGTACAGCTTAAAATTATTTCTTTGATAAATTGTGTCTTTGATGTTGTATCTAAAAAGGCATCACCATACCCAAGGTCATCTAGAATTTCTCCTATGTTATTCTGTAGGAGTTTTATAGTTTTGTGTTTTACATTTAGGTCTGTGATCCATTTTGAGTTAATTTTTGTGAAGGGTATAAGGTCTGTTTCTAGATTCATTTTTTTGTATGTGGATGTTTAGTTGTTCCAGCAACATTTGTTGAAGAGACAATATTTGCTCCACTGTATTGCCTTTACACCTTTGTCAAAGATCAGTGACTATATTTATGGTGGTCTGTTTCTGGGCTCTTTATTTTGTTCCATTGATTTGTCTGTTCTTTTACCACTACCACACTGTCTTGATTACTGTATCTTTATGGTAAGTCTTGAAGTCAGTCAAGACTTCAAGTGTCAGTCCTCCAAGTTTGTTCTTCAGTATTGTGTTGACTATTCTGGGTCTTTTGCCCCTCCATATAAACTTTAGAATCAGTTTGTTGATATCCATAAAATAACTTGCTGGGATTTTGATTGGGATTGCATTAAATCTATAGATCAAGTTGGGAAGAACTGACATCTTGACCATATTCAGTCCTTCTACCCATGAAGATGGAATATCTCTCCATTTACTTAATTCTTTAAAAATTTCATTTATCAGAAATTTATAGTTATCCTGATGTAGATCTTGTACATATTTTGTTAGATTTATACCTAAATATTTAATTTTGGGGGTGGTAATGTGAATGGTATTGCATTTTTAATTTCAAATTCCACTTGCTCATTATTGCTATATAGAAAAGCAATTGACTTACGTATATTAAGCTTGTATTCTGTGTTCTTGCTATAATCACTTATTAGTTCCAGGAGTGTTTGTTGTTGTTGATTCTTTTGGATTTTCTACATAGATGAGCATGTCATCTGCAAATAAAAATAGTTTGATGTCTTCTTTTCCAATCTGTATAACTTTTATTTCCTTTTGTTGCCTTATTGCATTAGCAAGCACAATTTTGAAAAGATGTGGTGAGAAGGGATATCTTTGTCTTGTACCTGATCTTAGTGGGAAAGCTTTGAGTTTCTCACCATTAAGTATGATGTGACCTGTAGGTTTTTTCAGATTTTTTTTTATCAAGTTGAGGAAGTTCCCCTCTATTCCTAGTTTACTGAGAGGTTTTTTTCTTTTTTTAATCATGAATGGGTGTTGAATTTTGTCAAATGCTTTTTCTGCATCTATTTATATGATCATATGACTTTTCTTTTTCTGTCTGTTGATGTGATGGATTACATTAATTGATTTTTGAATGTTGAACCAGCTTTGCAAACTGGGGTAAATTCCACTTGATTATGGCATATGATTCTTCTTATACTTTTTTATTTGATTTGCTAATATTTTGTTGAGAATTTTTGCATCTGTGCTCATGATAGATATTGGTCTGTAGTCTTCTTTTCTTGTAATGTCTTTGTCTGGTTTTGGTATTAGGGTAATGCTGGCCTCATAAAATGAGTTAGGAAGTATTCCCTGTGCTTCCATCCTCTTAAAGAGATTGTAGAGGATTGGTATAATATCTTCCTTAAATGTTTGGTAGAATTCACTAGTGAACACATCTGGGCCCAGTGCTTTCTGTGTTAGAAGGTTATTAATTATTGATTCAATTTCTATAGTGGACATAGGCCCAGTTAAACCTCTATTTCTATTTGTGTGAGTTTTGGCAGATTATATCTTGCAATGAATTACTCCATTTCATCTAGGTAATCAAATTTGTGGTCATAGAGTTGTTCATAGTATTACATTATTACCCTTTAAATTTCCATAGGATCTGTGTTGATGTCCCTTCTTTCATTTCTGATGTTAGCAATTTCTGTGCATTCTCTCTCTCTCTCTCTCTCTCTCTCTCTCTCTCTCTCTCTCTTTTTGTTAGCCTGGCTAGGGGTTTATCGATTTTACTGCTCTTTTCAAAGAACCAGGTTTTGGCTTCATTTATTTTCTCTATTGATTTTCTGTTTTCAGTTTGATTGATTGTTGCCCTAATTCTTATTATTTCTTTTCTTTACTTAACTTGGATATAATTTGCTCTTCTTTTTCTAGCTTCCTAAGGTGAACATTTAGATTGTTAATTTTAGATCTTTATTGTTTTCTAATATATATATATATATTCAATACTATAAATTTCCTTCTAAGCACTGCTTTCAGTACATCCCTCAGATTTTGATAAATTGTGTTTTGTTTTTCATTTAGTTATATATGTTAATTTCTGTTGAGATTTCTTCTTTGACCTGTGTTGTCTAGAAATGTGTTGTTTACTCTCCACCTATTTTGGGATTTTCTAGTTATCTTTCTGTTATTGATTTCTAGTTTAATTCCATTGTGGTTGAAGAACAGATATTGTATGATTTCTGTTCCTAAAAAATGTTAAGGTGTGTTTTATGGCCCAGAATGTGGTCTATTTTAGTGAATGTTCCATGTGAGCTTGAGAGTATGTATATTCTGCTGGTATTGAATGAAATAGTCTATAGATGTCAGTTATATCAAATTGATTGATGGTGTTGTTGAGTTCAACTATGTCCTTACTGATTTTTGTCTGCTCGATCTGTCCATTTCTGAGAGAAAGGTGTTGAAGTCTCCAACTATAATAGTGGATTCATCTATTTCTCCTTGAAATTCTACCAATTTCTGCCTCAACAGTTTGATGTTCTGCTGTTAGATGCATCCATGTAAAGAATTTTATGTGTTCTTGAAGAATGGACTCCTTTATCATTACATAATGCCTCTTCTTATCCCTGATAACTTTCCTTAGTTTGAAGTCTGTTCTGTCTGAAATTAATGTAGCTATACCTGCTTTATTTTCATTAGTGTTATTGTGGCATATTTTTCTCCATCCATTTATTTTCAATGTATATGTCTTTATATTTAAAGTGGGTTTCTCCAAAATATACAAACAACTTATACAGCTCAATATCAAAAAAACAAACAACCCAATCCAAAAATGGGCAGAAGATCTAAATAGACATTTCTCCAAAGAAGATATACAGATGGCCAAGAGGCACATGAAAAGATGCTCAACATCACTAATTATTAGAGAAATGCAAATTAAAACTACAATGAGATATCACCTCACACTGGTCAGAATGGCCATCATCACAAAAGCTACAAATAAATGCTGGAGGGGATGTGGAGAAAAGGGAACCCTCTTTCACTGTTGGTGGGAATGTAAATTGATACAGCCACTATAGAGAACAGTATGGAGGTTCCTTAAAAAATTAAAAAACAGAACTGGGGGAGCGAGAAGATGGCAGAAGAGTAAGACGCGGGGATCACTCTTCCTCCTCACAGATACATCAGAAATACATCTACACGTGGAACTTCTCCTATAGAACACCCACCGAACGCTGGCAGAAAACCTCAGACCTCCCAAAAGGCAAGAAACTCCCCACGTACCTGGGTAGGGCAAAAGAAAAAAGAATAAACAGAGACAAAAGAATAGGGACGGGACCTGCACCAGTGGGAGGGAGCCGTAAAGGAGGAAAGGTTCCCACACACTAGAAGCCCCTTCGCGGGCGGAGACTGTGGGTGGCGGAGGGGGAAGCTTCAGAGCCACGGAGGAGAGAGCAGCAACAGGGTACGGAGGGCAAAGCGGAGAGATTCCCGCACGGAGGATCGGTGCGGATCAGCACTCACCAGCCCGAGAGGCTTGTCTGCTCACCCGCCGTGGTGGGCGGGGCTGGGAACTGAGCCTCGGGCGGATCCCAGGGAAAGGTCTGGAGTTGGCAGAGTGAAAACAGCCTGACGGGGTTAGTGCACCATGGCTGGCCGGGAGGGAGTTCGGGAGAACTCTGGAGCTGCCGAAGAAGGAAGAGACCTTTTCTTCTCTCTTTACCTCCTGCTGCACAAGGAGAGGGGTTTAAGCGCGCTGCTTAAAGGAGCTCCAGAAACGGGCGCGGAGCTGCCGAAGAGACAAGAGACTTTTTCTTGCCTCTTCGCTTCCTGGGGCACGAGGAAAGGGAAATAAGGGCACCACATAAAGGAGCTCCAGAAACGGGCGCAAGCTGTGTCTGTCGGCATGGACAACAGAGACGGGTGTGGGACGCTCGGGTTGCTACTGCCGCCACCAAGAGGCCTGTGTGCGAACGCAGGTCACTCTCCATACCGGCCCTCCCGGGAGCCTGTGCAGCCCGCCAGTGCTGGGGTCCCGGGATCCTGCGACTGCTTCCCCGGGAAAACGCACGGCGTACCTTGGGCTGGTGCAGCGTCACACGGGCCTCTGCCGCCGCGGACTCGCCCCACATCCGTGTGCGGCCCCCCCCCCACCGCCTGAGTGAGCCAGAGACCACGAATCAGCTGCTCCCTTAACACTGCTCCTTTGACCCCGCCCTCTCTGAGCGAAGGGCAGACGCCCTCGGACGACCTGCGTGCAGAGGCGGGGCCAGGTCTAGGGCTGAGCCTCAGGAGCTGTGCGAAAAAAGAGAGGGGGAGGTCCCTCCCAGCAGCCTCAGAAACATCAGGTTGAAGCTCCACAGTCAGCTTGAAGTGCCCTGCATCTGTGGAAAACCTGAATAGACAGCGAAATATCCCAGGTTGAGGAAGTGGACTTTGGGAGCAAGATATACTATTATTTTCCCCCTTTTTCTTTTTCTGAGTGTGTATGAGGGTGCTGCTATGTGAGATTTTGTCTGTGTAGCTTTGTTTTCACCATTTGTCCTGGGGTTAGACCGACCTTTTTTTTTTTTTTTTGGCCTTTTTTTTTTCTTTTTCTTTAATAGAAATTTTTCTTCTTAATAATTATTTTCTTATTTTAATAACTGTATTTTACCCTACTTTATTTTTCTTCTCCCCTTTCTTTCTTCCTTTCTTCCCTCCTTTCTTTCCTATTTCCCTCCTTCCTTCCTTCCTCCCTTCCTTCCTTTATTCCCTCCTTCCTTCCTCCCTTCCTTTCTTCCTCCCTCCCTTCCTTTCTTTATTCCCTCCTTCCTTCCTCCCTTCCTTTCTTCCTCCCTCCCTTCCTTTCTTTATTCCCTCCTTCCTTCCTTCCTCCCTCCCTTCCTTTCTTCCTTCCTTCCCTCCCTTCCTCCTTTCTTCCTTCCTTTCTTGCCTTTCTATTTTTTTCTCCCTTTTGTTTTGAGCCGTGTGGATTAAAGGCTCTTGGCACTCCAGCCAGGTGTCAAGGCTGTGTCTCTGAGGTGGAAGAACTAACCTCAGGACACTGGTCCACAAGAGACCTCTCAGCTCCACGTAATATCAAACGGCGAAAATCTCCCAGAGATCTGCATCTCAACACCAAGACCCAGATTCACTCAAGGACAAGCAACGAACAGTGCTGGACATCCTATACCCAACAAAGAGCGAGACAGGTCTACAGCCCCATCCATTAGCAGAGAGGCTGCCTAGAATCACAGTAAGGCTACCGACATCCCCATACACGCCCCCAGACGTGGACCTGCCCACCAGGGAGACGGGATCCAGCCTCATCCACCAGAACAGGGGCACTGGTCCACCAACCAGGAAACCTGCTCAACCCACTGAACCAACCTCAGCCACTGGGGACAGCCACCAAAAATAGATAGAAATACGAAACTGCAGCCTGCAAAAGGGAGACCCCAAACACTGTAAGAGAAGCAAAATGAGAAGACAGAAAAACACACAGCAGATGAAGGAACAAGATAAAAACACACCAGACCGAACAAATGAAGAGGTAATAGCCAATCTACCTGAAAGAGAATTCAGAATAATGATGGTGAAGATGATGCAAAATCTTGGAAATAGAATAGACAAATTGCAAGAAACAGTTAACAAGGACCTAGAAGAAATAAAGAGGAAGCAAGTAACAATGAGCAACACAATAAATGAAATGAAAAATACTCTAGACGGGATCAGTAGCAGAATAACTGAGGCAGAAGGACGGATACGTGACCTGGAAGATAAAAGAGTGGAAATAACTACTGCAGAGCAGAAGAAAGAAAAAAGAATGAAAAGAAATGAGGACAGTCTCAGAGATCTCTGGGACAACATTAAACGGACCAACATTCGAATCATAGGGGTCCCAGAAGAAGAAGAGAAAAAGAAAGGGACTGAGAAAATATTTGAAGAGATTATAGTTGAAAACTTCCCTAATATAGGAAAGGAAATAGTCAACCAAGTCCAGGAAGCACAGAGAGTCCCATACAGGATAAACCCAAGGGTAAACATGCCGAGACACATAATAATCAAACTGTCAAAAATTAAATACAAAGAAAACATATTAAAAGCAGCAAGGGAAAAACAACAAATAACACACAAGGGAATCCCCATAAGGCTAACATCCGATCTTTCTGCAGAAACTCTACAAGCCAGAAGGGAGTGGCAGCACATGTTTAAAGTGATGAAGGAAAAAAAACCTACAACCAAGATTACTCTACCCAGCAAGGATCTCATTCAGATTTGATGGAGAAATTAAAACCTTTACAGACAAGCAAAAGCTGAGAGAGTTCAGCACCACCAAACCAGCTTTACAACAAATGCTAAAGGAACTTCTCTAAGCAAGAAACATAAGAGAAGGAAAAGACCTACAAGAACAACCCGAAACAACTAAGTAAATGGTAATAGGAACGCACATATCAATAATTACCTTAAATGTAAACAGATTAAATGCTCCCACCAAAAGACACAGACTGGCTGAATGGATACAAAAACAAGACCCATATATATGCTGTCTACAAGAGACCCACTTCAGACCTAGGGACACTTACAGGCTGAAAATGAGGGGATGGAAAACGATATTCCATGCAAATGGAAATCAGAAGAAAGCTGGAGTAGCAATTCTCATATCAGACAAAATAGACTTTAAAATAAAAACTATTACAAGAGACAAAGAAGGACACAACATAATGATCAAGGGATCGATCCATGAAGAAGATATAACAATTGTAAATATTTATGCACCCAACATAGGCGCACCTCAATACATAAGGCAAATACTAACAGCCATAAAAGGGGAAATCGACAGTAACACAATCATAGTAGGGGACATTAACACCCCACTGTCACCAATGGACAGATCATCCAAAATAAAAATAAATAAGGAAACACAAGCTTTAAATGATACATTACACAAGATGGACTTACTTGATATTTATAGGACATTCCATCCAAAAACAACAGAATACACATTTTTCTCAAGTTCCCATGGAACATTCTCCAGGATAGATCATATATTGGGTCACAAATCTAGCCTTGGTAAATTTAAGAAAATTGAAATCATATCAAGTGTCTTTTCTCACCAAAACGCTATGAGACTAGATATCAATTACAGGAAAAGATCTGTAAAAAATACAAACACATAGAGGCTAAACAATACACTACTTAATAACGAAGTGATCACTGAAGAAATCAAAGAGGAAATCAAAAAGTACTTAGAAACAAATGACAATGGAGACACGACGACCCAAAACCTATGGGATACAGCAAAAGCAGTTCTAAGAGGGAAGTTTATAGCAATACAATCATACCTTAAGAAACAGGAAGCATCTCGAATAAACAACTTAACTTTGCACCTAAAGTAATTAGAGAAGGAAGAACAAAAAACCCCCAAATTTAGCAGAAGGAAAGAAATCATAAAGATCAGATCAGAAATTAATGAAAAAGAAATGAAGGAAACAATAGCAAAGATCAATAAAAGTAAAAGCTGGTTCTTTGAGAAGATAAATAAAATTGATAAACCATTAGCCAGACTCATGAAGAAAAAAAGGGAGAAGACTCAAATCAATAGAATTAGAAATGAAAAAGGAGATGTAACAACTGACTGCAGAAATACAAAAGATTATTAGAGATTACTACAAGCAACTCTATGCCAATAAAATGGACAACCTGGAAGAAATGGACAAATTCTTAGAAATGCACAACCTGCCAAGTCTGAACCAGGAAGAAATAGAAAGTATGAACAGACCAATCACAAGCACTGAAATTGAAACTGTGATTCAAAATCTTCCAACAAACAAAAGCCCAGGACCAGATGGCTTCACAGGCGAATTCTATCAAACATTTAGAGAAGAGCTAACACCTATCCTTCTCAAACTCTTCCAAAAGATAGCAGAGGGAGGAACACTCCCAAACTCATTCTATGAGGCCACCATCACCCTGATACCAAAACCAGACAAAGACGTCACAAAGAAAGAAAACTATAGGCCAATATCCCTGATGAACATAGATGCAAAAATCCTCAAAAAAATACTAGCAAACAGAATCCAACAGCACGTTAAAAGGATCATACACCATGATCAAGTGGGGTTTATTCCAAGAATGCAAGGATTCTTCAATATATGCAAATCAATCAACGTGATACACCATATCAACAAACTGAAGGAGAAAAACCATATGATCATCTCAATAGATGCAGAGAAAGCTTTTGACAAAATTCAACACCCATTTATGATAAAAAACCTGCAGAAAGTAGGCATAGAGGGAACTTTCTTCAATATAATAAAGGCAATATATGACAAACCCACAGCCAGCATTGTTCTCAATGGTGAAAAACTGAAACCATTTACTCTAAGATCAGGAACAAGGCAAGGTTGCCCACTCTCACCACTCTTATTCAACCTAGTTTTGGAAGTTCTAGCCACAGCAATTAGAGAAAATAAAGAAATAAAAGGAATCCAAATAGGAAAAGAAGAAGTAAAGCTGTCACTGTTTGCAGATGACATGATACTATACATAGAGAATACTAAGGATGCTACCAGAAAACTACTAGAACTAATCAATGAATTTGGTAAAGTAGCAGGATACAAAATTAATGCACAGAAATCTCTGGCATTCTTATACACTAATGATGAAATATCTGAGAATGAAATTAAGAAAACACTCCCATTTACCATTGCAACAAAAAGAATAAAATATCTAGGAATAAACCTACCTAAGGAGACAAAAGACTTGTATGCAGAAAACTATAAGACACTGATGAAAAAATTAAAGATGATACAAATAGTTGGAGAAATATACCATGTTCATGGATTGGAAGGATCAACATTGTGAAAATGACTCTATTACCCAAAGCAATCTACAGATTCAATGCAATCCCTATCAAATTACCACGGGCATTTTTTACAGAACTAGAACAAAGAATTTCACAATTTATATGGAAACATAAAAGACCCCGAATAGCCAAAGCAATCTTGACAACGAAAAATGGAGCTGGAGGAATCAGGCTCCCTGACTTCAGACTCTACTACAAGGCCACAGTAATCACGACAGTATGGTACTGGCACAAAAACAGAAATATAGATCAATGGAACAGGATAGAAAGCCCAGAGATAAACCCACACACATATCATCACCTTATCTTTGATAAAGGAGGGAAGGAAACACAGTGGAGAAAAGACAGACTCTTCAATAAGTGGTGCTGGGAAAACTGGACAGCTACCTGTAGAAGTATGAAATTAGAACACTCCCTAACACCGTACACAAAAATAAACTCAAAATGGGCTAATGACCTAAATGTAAGGCCAGACACTATCAAACTCTTAGAGGAAAACATAGGCAGAACACTCTATGACATCAATCACAGCAAGATCCTTTTTGACCCATCTCCTAGAGAAATGGAAATAAAAACAAAAATAAACAAATGGGATCTAATGAAACTTAAAAGCTTTTGCACAGCAAAGGATACCATAAACAAGACCAAAAGACAACCCTCAGAATGGGAGAAAATATTTGCAAACGAAGCAACTGACAAAGGATTAATCTCCAAAATTTATAAGCAACTCATGCAGCTCAATAACAAAAAAACAAACAACCCAATCCAAAAATGGGCAGAAGAACTAAATAGACATTTCTCCAAAGAAGATATACAGGTAGCCAACAAACTCATGAAAGAATGCTCAACCTCATTAATCATTAGAGAAATGCAAATCAAAACTACAATGAGATATCATCTCACACCGGCCAGATTGGCCATCATCAAATACTCTAGAAACAATAAATGCTGGAGAGGGTGTGGAGAAAAGGGAACACTCTTGCACTGTTGGTGGGAATGTAAAATGATACAGCCACTATGGAGAACAGTATGGAGGTTCCTTAAAAAACTACAAATAGAACTACCATATGACCCAGCAATCCCACTACTGGGCATATACCCTGAGAAAGCCATAATTCAAAAAGAGTCATGTACCAAAATGTCCATTGCAGCTCTATTTACGATAGCCAGGACATGGAAGCAACCTAAGTGTCCATCAACAGATGAATGGATAAGGAAGATGTGGCACATATATACAATGGAATATTACTCAGCCATAAAAAGAAATGAAACTGACTTATTTGTAATGAGGTGGATAGACCTGGAATCTGTCATACAGAGTGAAGTAAGTCAGAAGGATAAAAACAAATACTGTATGCTAACACATATATATGGAATCTAAAAAAAAATGTCATGAAGAGATTAGTGGTAGGACGGGAATAAAACACAAACCTACTAGAGCATGGACTTGAGGATATGGGGATGGGGAAGGGTAAGCTGTGATGATGTGAGAGAGTGGCAGGGACATATACACACTACCAAATGTAAATTAGATAGCTAGTGGGAAGCTGCAGCATAGCACAGGGAGTTCACCTCTGTGCTTTGTGACCACCTAGAGGGCTGGGATAGGGAGGGTGGGAGGGAGGGTGACATAAGAGGGAAGCGTTATGGGAACATATGTATATGTACAACTGATTCACTTTGTTGTAAAGGAGAAATTAACACACTATTGTAAAACAGTTATACTCAAATAAAGATGTTAAAAAAAAAGAAATAAAAAAAAATAATAAAAAAAACAGAACTACCACGTGACCTAGCAATCCCACTACTGGGCATATACCCTGAGAAAACCATAATCCAAAAAGACACATGCACCCCAATGTTCATTGCAGCACTTTTTACAATAGCCAATACATGGAAACAACCTAAATGTCCATCAACAGAGGAATGGGTAAAGAAGATGTGGTACATATATACAATTGAATATTACTCAGCCATAAAAAGCAATGAAATTGAGTCATTTGTAGAGATGTGGATGGACCTAGAGACTGTTATACAGAGTGAAGTAAGTGAGAAAGAGAAAAAGAAATATTGTATATTAACACATATATGTGGAATCTGAGAAAACTTGGTATAGACGATCTTCTTTACAAAGCAGAAATAGAGACACAGGTGTAGAGAACAAACATGGATACCAGGGGGCAAGGGGGGGGGTGGGATGAATTGAGAGATTGGGATTGACGTATATACACTCTTGATACTATGTATACAATAGATAACTAATGAGAACGTACTGGATAGCACAGGAAACTCTACTCAGTGCTCTGTAGTGACCTAAATGGGAAGGAAATCCAAAAAAAAGGGGATATATATATATATATATATATATATATATATATATATATATATATATACATACCTATAGCTGGTTCATTTTGCTATACAGTAGAAACTAACACACCATTGTAAAGCAACTATACTCCAATAAAAATTTTAAAAAAAAATAAAAAATAAAGTGGGTTTCTTGTAGACAACATGTAGTTGGGTTGTGGTTTTCGATCCATTCTGAAAATTTGTCTTTTAATTGGTGCATTTAGACCATTGGCCTTCAAAGTGATTATTTATGTAGTTGGAGTAATATCTATCATATTCATTACTATTTTCTATTTGTTGCCCTTCTTTTTGTTCCTAATTTTATCTTCCATTCTTTTTTCTGTTTTTTTTTGTGGTTTTAATTAGGCATTTTATGATTCTATTTTCTCTCCTCTCTTAACATATCAGTTATACTTCTTTTTAAAAACTTTTTAAGTGGTTGCCCTAGAATTTGCAATATACGTTTACAACTAATCCAACTCCACTTTCAAGTAACACTATATCACTTCACAGGTAGTGTGAGTGCCTTATAATAATAAAATAATCCTAATTTCTTCCATCCCTTGTATCATTGCTGTCATTTTTTCACTTATATATAAGTGTACATAAGTGTATGTACATGTACATAAGACATATACATCAGCATATGTAATAGAGTACATTGTTGCTATTATTATATTGAACATACTCTTATCTGTTACATCAATTAAAAATAAGAAAAATAAAAGTTTTATTTAACCTTCACTTATTCCTTCTTCAGTGCTCTTCCTTTCTTTACACAGATCTGAGTTTCTGACCTATATTATTTTCTTTCTTTCTAAATAACTTCTTTTAACATTTCTTGCATGGCACTTCTGATGGCAACAAATTCCCTTATTTTTTTGTTTGTCTGAGAAAGTATTTCTCTTTCATTTTGGAGGATCATTCCAGGATACAGAATTATAGGTTGTTTTTTTCTCTCTCTCAACACTTTAAATATTTTATTTCTACTCTCTTCTTGCTTGCATGGTTTCTTAGGAGAAGTTGGATATAATTCTTATCTTTGTTCTTCTGTAGTCAAGCTGTTTGTTTCCCTCTGGCTTCTTTCAGGATTTTAAAATTTATCTTTGATTTTCTGTAATTTGAAAATGATATGTGTAGGCATAGTTTGTTTGTTGTGTTTATCTTGCTTGGGTTCTCTGAGCTTCTTGGATCTGTGGTTTGGTGTCTGACATTAATTTGTTGAAATTCTCAGTCCATTATTGTTTCAAATATTTCTTCTGTTCCTCTTTCTTCTCCTTCTGGTATTCCCATTACATATATGTTATACCTTTTATAGTTTTCCCATAGTCCTTGGATAGTGTGGTCTATTTTTCTCAGTCTTTGTTCTCTTTGCTTTTCTGTATTTAAGGATTCTATTGATATATCCTTTAGCTCAGAGATTCTTTCCTCACCCATGTCTACTCTACTAATAAGTTCCTCAAAGTCATTCTTCATTCTGTTACAGTGTTTTTTATCTTTTTAGCTCATAGGATTTCCATCTCTCAGGTTACATTGCCAATCCGTTCTTGAATGCTATGTATTTTATCCATTAGAACCCTTAGCATATTAATCATAGTTGTTTTAAATTCCTCATCTGATAATTCCAACATCCCTCCATATCTGGTTCTGATGTTTGCTCTGTCTCTTCAAATTGTGTTTTCACCTTTTAGTATGGCTTATAACTTTTTCTTTATAGCCAGACATGATGTACCAGGTATAAAAAGAATTGCTGTAAATAGGCCTTTAGTAATGTGGTGATGTGTGGGGAGAGGGGATTCATTCTATAGTCCTATGATTAGGTCTTCAGTCTTTTAGTGAGCCTGTGCCTCTGAACTATGTACTTCACAAGTGTTTCTCAGGTTTTATCCCACCCCCTTAGGTGGGACAGGATGGTTAGAGTTAGCTGGAGTTGGTTATTTCTCTTCCCTGTGACAGTTGGACCCTGATAATGCCCCAGCAGGTTAGGTTCTAGTTTCCTTGAGTGTAGGCCTTTTTAAGACTAGAGTGCTCTGGCTATTTAAAAATGTTTCCTTTTTCCCTCCCCCTGCTGGAAGCCTGAGGGGATTTTTTCCCTTAATATTTAATATTTTTCCTTAATATTTGCCTCAGGCTCCAATACAGCTCAGTATAGAACTCTTGCTAATCCTGTATCTATTTAAAACCTTGATGTTTTGTTCATGGAGTTTTTGCTCTAATTTTGATTTTTAAAAATTATTGCATTAAAATATCATTTATCTTGATTGCTGAGTGTTTTTGTACACCTGTAAATTTTGTGCCTGAAGTGATGGCCTCACTTGTGTCCTGATCCTATTGGATAATTTATATCTATTCTATTTTCAAGTTTACTGAATCTTTCCTCTGTCATCTCTATTCTGCTAGTGAGCCCATTCAGTAAGTTTTGAATTTTGGTTATTTTATTTTTCAATTCTAATTATTCCCATTTAGTTTTCCTTTATATCTTCTATTTCTTTGCTGAAATTTCTAGCTTTTAATTTCCAGAGTATTTACATTGACTTATTATAAAGAAGTTTTATAGTAGCTGCTTTAAATTTGGCAGATATTTCCAATATCTATGGAAATATCTCAGTGTTGGTGTCTGTTAATTCTTTTCCCTTGCAAGCTGAGATTTTCCTGGCTCTTCATATGCCAAGTAATTTTGGATTGTATCCTGGGCATTTAAAATATTATTTTGTGAGACCCTAGATCCTGTATAAACCCTAAGGAAATGTTGATAGTTTTTATTTTAGCACACAATTGACTGGTTGAATTCTGACCAGCCTTATATGGGTTGTAGTTTCAGTGTCCATTCAATTTTCTTTTCTTTTTTTTGAATTGAAGTATAGTTGATTTACAATATTGTGTTAGTTTCAGATCTACAGCAGAGTTATTCAATTATATATATATATTTTTCCAGATGGTTTTCCATTATAAGTTATTACAAGATATTGAATATAGTTCCATGTACTATACAGTAAATCCTTGTTGCTTATCTATTTTATGTATAGTAGTTTGTATCTGTTAATCCCATACTCCTAATTTATCTCCCCCCCACCTAATTTCCCTTTGGTAACCATAAGTTTGTTTTCTATGTCCGTGAGTCTGTTTCTGTTTTGTATGTAGATTTGTTTGTATTATTTTTTAGATTGCATATATAAGTGATATCATATAATATTTGTCTTTCTTTGAGTTACTTCACTAAGTATAATATTCTCTAGGTCCATCCATGTTGCTGCAAATGGCAATGTTTCATTCTTTTTTAAGGGCTGAGTAATATTCCATTGCATATATTTATGAGATGTATATATCTCACATTTTCTTAAGCCAATAGTCTGTTGATGGGCACATGGGTTGTTTCCATGTTTTTCCTATTGTAAATAGTGCTGCTGTGAACATTTGGGTGCATGTATCTTTTTTAATTAGAGTTTTCATCTTTTCCAGATATATACACAGGAGTGGGATTGCTAGATCATATGGTAGTTCTAGTTTTAGTTTTTCAAGGAATCTTCATACTGTTTTCCATAGTGGCTGCACCAATTTTCATTCCCACCAACAGTGTAAGAAGGTTCCCTTTTCTCCACACCCTCTCCAGCATTTATTATTTGTAAGTTTTTTGATGATAGCCATTCTGACTAGTGTGAGGCGTTACCACATGTGGTTTTGATTTGCATTTCTCTAGTAATTGCAGTGTTCAGCATCTTTTCATGTTTGTTGCCCATCTGTATGTCTTCTTTGGAGAAATGTCTATTTAGGTCTTCAGTCCAATTTTTGATTGGCTTGTTTGGGTTTTTTTGTTATTTAATTATATGAGCTGTTTGTATATTTTGGATATTAACCCACCATTGATTGCGATTTGCAAATATTTTCTACCATTCCATAGGTTATATTTTCATTTTGTTGGTGGTTTCCTTTGCTGTGCAAAAGTTTTTAAATTTCATTAGGTCCCATTTGTTTATTTTTGCTTTTATTTTTATTGCCTTGGGAGACTGACCTGAGAAAACATTGATATGATTTATGTCACAGAATGTTTTACCTATGTTCTCGTCTAGGAGTTTTATGGCATCATGTCATATATTTAGGTGTTTAAACCATTTTGAGTTTATTTTTGTATATGGTGTGACGCAGTGTTGTAATTTCATTGATTTACATGTAGCTGTCCAGCTTTCTTAACACCACTTGCTGAAGAGACTGTCTTTTCTACATTGTATATTCTTGCCTCCTTTGTCATTAAATTAATTGACTGTAGGTGTGTGGTTTTATTTCTGGCCTTTCATTCTGTTTCATTGATCTATATGTCTGTTTTGGGGCCAATACCATGCTGTTTTGATTACTATAGCTTTGTAATAGAGTCTGAGGTCTGGAGGGGTTATGCCTTCAGCTTTGTTCTTTTCCTTCAGGATTACCTTGGCAATTCTGGGTCTTTTATAGTTCTGTATAAAGTTTAGGATTATTTGTCCTAGTTTGGTGAAAAATTTCACGGGTATTTTGAAAGGGATTGTATTAAAACTATAGATTGCTTTGGGTAGTATGGTCATTTTAACAATATTAATTCTTCCCATCCAAGAGCATGAGATATCTTTCTATTTTTTTGAATCATCTTCAGTTTCCTTTATCAATGTTTTATAGTTTTCAGCATATAGATCTTTCACCTCCTTGGTTAAGTTTATTCCTAGGTTTTTTTTTTTTTTTTTTTTTGCGGTATGCGGGCCTCTCACTGTTGTGGTCTCTCCCGTTGTGGAGCACAGGCTCCGGACGCGCAGGGCCAGCAGCCATGGCTCACGGGCTTAGTTGCTCCGTGGCATGTGGGATCTTCCCGGACCAGGGCACAAACCCGTGTCTCCTGCATCGGCAGGCGGATTCTCAACCACTGTGCCACCAGGGAAGCCCGTTCCTAGGTATTTTTTAAAATGTGATTTTAACAAGTGTAATATCCTCTGCTTGTACTGATCTTTTTTATTATTATATAATGTCCTTCTTTATCTTTCTTTATGTACTTTGTTTTAAAGTCTATTTTGTCTTATATAGGTTTTGCTACTCCAGCTTTCTTTTTGTTTCCATTTGTATGGAATATCTTTTCCCATCCCTTACTTTCAGTCTGCATATGACTTTAGCTCTGAAGTGAGAGTCTTGTAAGCAACATATATTTGGGTGTTGCTTTTGTATCTGTTCAGCCACTCTATGTCTTTTGATTATAGCATTTAGTCCATTGACATTTAAAGTAATTTTTGATAGGCATGTACTTATTGTCATTTTAAACCTTGTTTTCCAGTCATTTTTATAATTCTTCTTTGTTCATTTTTAACTCTTTCTGTTTTTGCTTTTGAGGTTTGATGATTTTCTTTAAAAAAAGTTTATTTATTTATTTGGCTGCGTTGGGTCTTAGTTGCAGCTCATGGGATCATCTTTGCAGCATGCAGGATCTTTCACTGTGGTGCGACAGCTTCTCTCTAGCTGTGGCACACGGGCTGTAGAATGTGTGGGCTTAGTTGCCCCATGGCATGTGGGATCTTAGTTCCGCAACCAGGGATAGAACCCATGTCCCCTGCATTGGAAGGTGGATTTTTAACCACTGGACCAGCGGGGAAGTCCCTGATGATTTTGTTTTGTAGTATTCTTGAGTTCCTTTCTTTTTGGTTTTTGTGAATCTATTGTATGTTTTTGATTTGTGGTTACCATGGAATTCAAGTATGTTGATCCATAACTCTATCTACTAGCTTCAACCTGATAGTCATACAGGTTCAAACACATTAAAAAAGATCTACATTTTTATACTCCCCTCCCACACATTTTGGATTTTGATGTTCTATTTTACATCTTTTTTTTTTTTTTTTTTTTTTTTTTGCTGTACGCGGGCCTCTCACTGCTGTGACCTCTCCCGTTGTGGAGCACAGGCTCCAGATGCGAAGGCTCCGTGGCCATGGATCATGGGCCCAGCCGCTCCGTGGCATGTGGGATCCTCCCAGACCGGAGCACGAACCCGTGTCCCCTGCATCGGCAGGTAGAATCTCATCCACTGCGCCACCAGGGAAGCCTTATTTTACATCTTCATACTTATCTTTTTCCTGTTAATTGTATTTATAATTGTTTTACAAATTTTTTAAATTGTTTTTTAATCTTTTAATACGTACTGGCTTATTTAAGTGTTCTTCAATCCTTTTATATATTTGCCTTTCCTATTATGATTTTACCTTTTCTATAGATTCTTCTTTTCTATTTAAAGAAGACCCTTTGATATTTATTTTAGGGTAAGTTTAGTATTGCTGAATTCTTTTAGTTTTTGCTAGTTCAAAGGTTTTGCAGTTCGAATCATATCTGCCCAAGTATGTTCCACCCAGTGGCCAATTCAGGGCTTTGCTAGTGTTTTATCCCTTAATTCAGTTTTCAAAATCTGTGTATGTTATTTTGGATCAGATCTGTGCACACACAATTGGAAATGCAAGCCCAGGAGTTTGTAAGCAGTTTTAAAGATCACTTTTCTGAATTTCTCCCTCTACATGATCCTGCCTGTTACTTTCTGTTTCTGTAGCTCCTCTTTTTGTACTCCAGCCATTAAGCTGGAACTTTAGGTACTCTGTTCTGCCATGTACTTTCAGCAACTGTGACCATATTCAGGGCCAAGTGGCAGGAGGACAGAGAGGAAAACATGCAAAGGAGGTTCACCAGAGGAATATTTCCCTCCCGCTGTTTTTGCTTCCTACTGACTACAGTTGCCACCACTACCACTACTGCAACAGGGGACTGGAGCACAAGAGAATGGAGAAGAAAAACACAAAAGGAAAATGGGGAATTTTTGCACTGTCTTTGAGCATTAGGGTGACCCCTTTTCAGCTCCTTGCACCAGAACTAGTAGTCTCCTAGAACTCTGTCTACACTAATGCCCACTTCTGGATTTTGGGCTGTACTGAATTCAGGCTAGGGAATGCTGGAGGGAAGGAAATAGTAAACTCATTGCCAGTGGAAGTGGTACTTCAAATTTCAGTTTTCTTTCCCAATCCTCCTGTTACTATTTACTTTCCAGAGTCCTCAGTTATCTGCTCCATTCATGCCACCATGCTTTATAGCTGCATTCAGTGGGACAGACATTATAAAATGTGCTTACCCAGAATTAGAATTCCTAATTATTATTTTTTAAAATGATTATTACTTAAAATGATTAATATTATTTCAGAAATAGACAATGATGGTTATTACAGTATCATAAACACAGACTAAAAATTCTTAAATTACTGACAAACCACCATCTGGATTATTCCCTGAAGACCTGGGCTTCCTTAAACTCATGTTTAATGTCTTTCCTTTGCAAATCTTTGCCATAGTTCTACGTAAAGATGATGTTAGAAGTGAGGAGAGTGGATGAACTATAAATGTAAGGTTTTCATAAGCCTGAAGACTCAAAAAAAGCCTTATGGTGTACTTGACAATAGCTTTGTGTTTTTTTCCTCTTTTTAAACCAAGATGCCCTTGATTAAAATGTACAGAAGCTCACTATGTAAACTAGATTAAAACAGGAGGATCAGCTCAGTTAAGGTGAGGTTGAGCACCTTCCAATGCCTCATTAAGCCTTAGTGGCCACATTGAGCCTATGTGGAACTCATAAAAGGTCGCTGGCATGGACCCAGGCTTTGGAAACACACATGACTATATTTGTGCTACTTAAAACAAGTCATTTCATCTTTTTGTGTTTTCTCATCCTCTGTAAAATTGGCTTATACTCACCCCACACATCTGTTGTAAAGATGAAATGAGCTTTCATGAATCAAGCATCTAGAGAATAACAGGTGTTCAATAAATGAGTTTTTGTCCTTTAAAAGTCATATTTTCTTAAAATACATTGATAATACTACTGTTAGTTAGGCTAATCACAGGTACTCTACATCTTTACTCAAACTTCTCTTGGATCTTTAAGATGTAAAATTTTCATCTTGTGTGCTGTTTAAAGCAGTCTAGTTGTTTGCTAAACCTTTGTTTGAATCTTGACTTTTGTGCCAGTAGCTCTGATCATGTTACTTCCTTCTTTCTTAATCTGAGCCACAGATTCCATACCTCTAAACTGATATGATAAAAGTGTTTACTTCATGGGGTTTTATGAATCTTAACTAAGCTAATGCATGTAAAGCACTGATCATGGTGACTGACATATAGTAAAAATAGGCATGTAGTAAAGATGAGATATTTTCTGGCTGAGAATATAGAAGATGTACAACATCATTCTCAGAAGATATAGAATTGTCTGATTCTTGATTCTTCACCCCTATTTTGGCCATCTCTCTGTGTAGCTGGGTTGAAAGTCCTGCAAATCCATGAGAACTATTATGGAGTATCAGTCAAGCCACTTAATTTCTCTGAGACTTTCTTTTTCTTGCTTAAATTAGAGTACTCTGCCCACCTTTCCCAGTCATGACATGCTGGGAACAAAAGAGTATGATGATTTAAAATATGATTTAAAAATGTGACTACCGTGGGAAGCTGCTGCATAGCACAGGGAGATCACCTCTGTGCTTTGTGACCACCTAGAGGGGTGGGATAGGGAGGGTGGGAGAGAGAGTGATGCAAGAGGGAAGAGATATGGGAACATATGTATATGTATAACTGATTCAGTTTGTTGTAAAGGAAAAACTAACACACTATTGTAAAACAATTATACTCCAATAAAGATGTTAAAAAAAATGTGACTACCAAGGAGTTGAGGAAGATGGCAGAAGAGTAAGACTTAGAGATCACCTTCCTCCCCACAGATACATCAGAAATACATCTACACGTGGAACTGCTCCTATAGAACACCAACTGAACGCTGGCAAAAGACCTCGGACCTCCCAAAAGGCAAGAAACTACCCACGTACCTGGGTAGGACAAAAGAAAAAAGAAAAAATGGAGACAAAAGAATAGGGACGGGACCTGCACCAGTGGGAGGGAGCTGTGAAGGAGGAAAGGTTTCCACACACTAGGAAGCCCCTTCACAGGCGGAGACAGAGGGTGGTGGAGGGGGGAAGCTTCAGAGCCGTGGAGGAGAGCACAGCAACAGGGGTGCTGAGGGCAAAGCGGATAGATTCCCACACAGAGGATTGGTGCCGACTGGCACTCACCAGCCCGAGAAGCTTGTCTGCTCACCTGCCAGGATGGGCGGGGGCTGGGAGCTGAGGCTTGGGCTTCGACTGGATCACAGGGAGAGGACTGGTGGCATGAACACAGCCTGAAGGGGTTAGTGCACCACGACTAGCCGGGAGGGAGACCAGGAAAAAGTCTGGAGGTGCTGAAGAGGCAAGAGACTTTTTCTTGCCTCTTTGTTTCCTGGTGCATGAGGAGAAGGGATTAAAAGCATTGCTTAAAGGAGCTCCAGAGATGGGTGCAATCCACGGCTAACAGTGTGGACCACAGAGATGGGCATGGGACGCTAACACTGCTGCTGCAACCACCAAGAAGCCCATGTGTGAGCACAGGTCACTATCCCCACCTTCTCTCTCAGGAGCCTGTGCAGCCCACCACTGCCATGGTCCCATGATCAAGGGACAACTTCCCTGGGAGAACGCAAGGCATGCCTCAGGCTGGTGCAATGTCCTGCTGGCCTCTGCCGCCACACGCTTGCCCCACATGCATACCCCTCCCTCCTCTCACCCTGAGTAAGACAGAGCCCCTGAATCAGCTGCTCCTTTAACCCCACCATGTCTGAGCAAAGAAAAGATGCCCTCAGGTAACCTACAGGCAGAGGCGGGGCCAAATCCAAAGCTGAACGCCAAGAGCTGTGTGAACAAAGAAGAGAAAGGGAAATTTCTCCCAGCAGCCTCAAGAGCAGTGGATTAAATCTCCAAAATCAACTTGATGTAACCTGCACCTTTGGAATACCTGAATAGACAACGAATCATCCCAAATTGAGGAGGTGGACTTTGAGAGCAAGATATATTATTTTTTCCCCTTTCCTCTTTTTGGGAGTGTGTATGTGTATGCTTCTGTGTGAGATTTTGTCTGTATAGCTTTGCTTTCACCATTTGTCCTAGGGTTCTGTCCGTCCGGGTTTTTTTTTACTCAAAAAATTTCTTCTTAATAATTATTTTTTTATTTTAATAACTATTTTATTTTATCTTTTATTTTATTTCATCCTCTTTCTTCCTTCCTTCCTTCTTCCTTCCTTCCTTTCTTCCTTTCTTCCTTTCTTCCTTTCTTTCTTTCTTTCTTCCTTCCTTTCTTTCTCTCTCTCTCTCTCTCTCTCTCTCTCTCTCTCTCTCTCTCTCTCTCTCTCTTTCTTTCTTTCTTTCTTTCTTTCTTTCTTTCTTTCTTTCTTTCTTTCTTTCTTTCTTTCTTTCTCTCTTTCTTTCTTTCTACTTTTTCTGCCTTTTATTCTGAGCCATGTGGATGAAAGGCTCTTGGTGCTCCAGCCAGACATCAATGCTGTGCCGCCGAGGTGCGAGAGCCAACTTTAGGACACTGGTCCACAAGAGACTGCCCAGCTCCATGTAATATCAAATGGGGAAAATCTCCCAAAGATCTCCATGTCAACACCAAGACCCAGCTTCACTCAACAACAAGCAAGATACAGTGATGGACACCCTATGCCAAATAACTAGCAACACAGGAACACAACCCCACCCATCAGCAGGGAGGCTGCCTAAAATCATAATAAAGCCACAGACAGCCCCAAGAACAACAGCAGACGTGGACTTGCCCACCAGAAAGACAAGACCCAGCCTTATCCACCAGAACACAGGCACTAGTCCCCTCCACCAGGAACCTACACAACCCACTGAACCAACTTTAGCCACTGGGGACAGACACCAAAAACAACGGGAACTACAAACATGCAGCCTGCAAAAAGGGGACCCCAAACACAGTAATATAAGCAAAATGAGAAGACAGAAAAACACACAGCAGATGAAGGAGCAAGGTAAAAACCCACCAGACCTAACAAATGAAGAGGAAATAGGCAGTCTACCTGAAAAAGAATTCAGAATAATGATAGTAAAGATGATCCAAAATCTTGGAAATAGAATAGAGAAAATGCAAGAAACCTTTAACAAGGACCTAGGAAAACTAAAGAGGAAACAAGCAATGATGAACAACACAATAAATGAAATTAAAAGTACCCTAGAAGGGATCAATAGCACAATAACTGAGGCAGAAGAAAGGATAAGTGACCTGGAAGATAAAATATGGAAATAACAACTGCAGAGCAGAATAAAGAAAAAAGAATGGAAAGAATTGAGGACAGTCTCAGAGACCTTTGGGACAACATTAAATGCACCAACATTCGAATTATAGGGGTCTCAGAAGAAGAAGAGAATAAAAAGGGACTGAGAAAATATTTGAAGAGGTTATACTTGAAAACTTCCCTAATGTGGGAAAGGAAATAGTTAATCAAGTCTAGGAAGCACAGAGAGTCCCGTACAGGATAAATCCAAGGAGAAACACGCCAAGACACATATTAGTCAAACTATCCAAAATTAAATAAAAAGAAAACTTATTAAAAGCAGCAAGGGAAAAACAACAAATAACACTCAAGGGAATCCACATAACGTTAACAGCTGATCTTTCAGCAGAAACTCTGCAAGCCAGAAGGGAGTGGCAGGACATGTTTAAAGTGATGAAGGAGAAAAACCTACAACCAAGATTACTCTACCCAGCAAGGATCCCATTCAGATTTGATGGAGAAATTAAAACCTCTACAGACAAGGAAAAGCTGAGAGAGTTCAGCACCACCAAACCAGCTTGACAACAAATGCTAACAGAACTTCTCTAGGCAAGAAACACAAGAGAAGGAAAAGATCTACAATAACAAACCCAAAACAATTAAGAAAATTAGAAGAGGAACTTAGATATCGATTATTACCTTAAATGTAAATGGATTAAATGCTCCCACCAAAAGACACAGACTGGCTGAATGGATACAAAAACAAGACCCATATATATGATGTCTACAAGAGACCCACTTCAGACATAGGGACACATACAGACTGAAAGTGAAGGGATGGAAAAACATATTCCATGCAAATGGAAATCAGAAGAAAGCTGGAGTAGCAGTTCTCATATCAGACAAAATGGATTTTAAAATAAAGACTATTACAAGAGACAAAGAAGGACACTACATAATGATCAAGGGATAGATCCAAGAAGAAGATATAACAATTGTAAATATTTATGCACCCACCATAGCAGCACCTCAATACATAAGGCAAATACTAACAGCCATAAAAGGGGAAATCGACAGTAACACAATCATAACAGGGGACATTAAACCCCACTTTCACCAATGGACAGATTATCCAAAATGAAAATAAATAAGGAAACACAAGCTTTAAATGATACATTACACAAGATGGACTTACTTGATATTTATAGGACATTCCATCCAAAAACAACAGAATACACATTTTTCTCAAGTGCTTTGGAACATTCTCCAGGATAGATCATATCTTGGGTCACAAATATAGCCTTGTTAAATTTAAGAAAATTGAAATCGTAAAAAGTATCTTTTCCAACAACAATGCTATGAGTCTAGATATCAATAACAGGAAAAGATCTGTAAAAGATACAAACACATGGAGGCTAAGCAATACACTACTTAATAACGAAGTGATCACTGAAGAAATCTAAGAGGAAATCATAAAATTCCTAGAAACAAATGACAATTGATCCATGATGACCCAAAACCTATATGATACAGCAAAAGCAGGTCTAAGAGGGAAGTTTATAGTAACACAATCCTACCTTAAGAAACAGGAAACCAATAAACAATGTAACCTTGCTCCTAAAGCAATTAGAGAAAGAAGAACAAAAACACCCCAAAGTTAGCAGAAGGAAAGAAATCATAAAGATCAGATCTGAAACAAATGAGAGTTAACTGAAGGAAATGATGCAAAAGGTCAATAAAACTAAAAGCTGGTTCTTTGAGAAGATAAAAAAAATTGATAAACCATTAGACAGACTCATCAAGAAAAACAGGGAGAAGCCACAAATCAATAGAATTAGAAATGAAAAAGGATAAGTAACAACTGATATGACCAAAATACAAAAGATCATGAGAGATTACTACAAGCAACTCTATGCCAATGAAATGGACAACCTGGAAGAAATGGACAATTTCTTAGAAATGCACAACCTGCCGAGACTGAACCAGGAAGGAATAGAAAATATGAACAGACCAATCACAAGCACTGAAATTGAAACTGTGATTAAAAATCCTCCAACAAATAAAAGCCCAGGACCAGATGGCTTCACAGGTGAATTCTATCAAGCATTTAGAGAAAAGCTAACACCCATTTTTCTCAAACTCTTCCAAAATATAGCAGAGGGAGTAACACTCCCAAATTCATTCTACGAGGCCACCATCACCCTGATACCAAAATTAGAAAAAGTTGTCACAAAGAAAGAAAACTACAGGCCAATATCACTGATGAACATAGATGCAAAAATCCTCAACAAAATACTAGCAAACAGAATCCAACAGCACATGAAAATGATCATATACTATGATCAAGTGAGGTTTATTCCAGAAATGCAAGGATTCTTCAACATATGCAAATCAATCAACGTGATACACCATATTAACAAACTGAAGGAGAAAAGCCATATGATCATCTCAATAGATGCAGAGAAAGCTTTTGACAAAATTCAACACCGATTTATGATAAAAACTCTGCAGAATGTTGGCATAGAGGGAACTTTCTTCTACATAATAAAGGCCATATGTGGCAAACCCACAGCCAACATCGTCCTCAATGTTGAAAAACTGAAACCACTACCACTAAGATCAGGAACAAGACAAAGTTGCCCACTCGCACCATTATTATTCAACATAGTTTTGGAAGTTGTAGCCACAGAAATCAGAGAAGGAAAAGAAATAAAAGGAATCCAAATAGGAAAAGAAGAAGTAAAGCTGTCACTGTTTGCAGGTGACATGCTACTATACATAGAGCTTCCTAAAGATGCTACCAGAAAACTACTAGAGCTAATCAATGAATTTGGTAAAGTAGTAGGATACAAATTTAATGCACAGAAATCTCTGGCATTCTTATACACTAATGATGAAAAATCTGAAATTTAAGAAAAGACTCTAATTTACCATTGCAACAAACAGAATAAAATATCTAGGATTAAACCTACCTAAGGAGACAAAAGACCTCTATGCAGAAAATTATAAGACACTGATGAAAGAAATTAAAGGTGATACAAATTGAAGGAGAGATATACCATGTTCATGGATTGGAAGAATCAACAATGTGAAAATGACTCTACTACCCAAAGCAATCTACAGATTCAATGCAATCCCTATCAAACTACCACTGGCATTTTTCACAGAACTAGAAAAAAAATATTTCACAAATTGTATGGGAACACAAAAGACCCTGAATAACCAAAGCAATCTTGAGAATGAAAAGTGGAGCTGGAGGAATCAGGCTCCCTGACTTCAGACTATATACTACAGAACCACAGTACTCAAGGCAGTTTGGTACTGGCACAAAAACAGAAATATAGATCAATGGAACAGGATAGAAAGCCCAGAGATAAAGCCACTTACATATGGTCACCTTATCTTTGATAAAGGAGTCAAGAATATACAGTGGAGAAAAGACAGCCTCTTCAATAAGTGGTGCTGGGAAAACTGGACAGGTACATGTAAAAGTATGAAATTAGAACACTACCTAACACCATACACAAAAATAAGCTCAAAATGGATTAAGGATCTAAATGTAAGGCCAGGAACTATTAAAGTCTTAGAGGAAAACATAGGCAGAACACTCTATGACATAAATCACAGCAAGATCCTTTTTGACCCACCTCTTAGAGTAATGGAAATAAAAACAAAAATACACAAATGGGACCTAATGAAACTTAAAAGCTTTTGCACAGCAAAGGAAACCATAAAGAAGACCAAAAGACAAGCCTCAGAATGAGAGAATATATTTGCAAATGAAGCAACTGACAAAGGATTAATCTCCAAAATTTACAAGCAGCACATGCAGCTCAATAACAAAAACACAAACAACCCAATCCAAAAATGGGCAGAAGACCTAAATAGACATTTCTCCAAAGAAGACGTACAGATGGCCAACAAACACATGAAATAATGCTCAACATCATTAATCATTAGAGAAATGCAAATCAATACTACAATGAAATATCATCTCATAGCAGTCAGAATGGCCACCATCAATAAATCTAGAAAGAATAAATGCTGGAGAGGGTGTGGAGAAAAGGGAACACTCTTGCACTGCTGGTGGGAATGTAAATTGATACAGCCACTATGGAGAACAGTACAGAGGTTCCTTAAAAAACTACAAATAGAACTACCATACGACCCAGCAATCCCACTCCTGGGCATATACCCTGAGAAAACCATAATTCAAAAAGAGTCATGTACCAAAATGTTCATTGCAGCTGTATTTACGATAGCCAGGACATGGAAGCAACCTAAGTGTCCATTAACAGATGAATAGATAAAGAAGGTGTGGCACATATATACAATGGAATGTTACTCAGCCATAAAAAGAGACGAAATTGAGTTATTTGTAGTGAGGTGGATGGACCTAGACTCTGTCATACAGAGTGAAGTAAGTCAGAAAGAGAAAAACAAATACCGTATGCTAACACATATATATGGAATTTAAGAAAAAAAATAGTTCGTGAAGAACCTAGGTGTAAGATGGTAATAAAGACACAGACCTAGTAGAGAATGGACTTGAGGATATGGGGAGGGGTAAGGGAAAGCTGTGACGAAGTGAGAGAGTGGCATGGACATATATACACTACCAAACGTAAAATAGATAGCTAGTGGGAAGCAGCCACATAGCACAGGGAGATCAGCTCAGTGGTTTGTGACCACCTAGAGGTGTGGGATAGGGAGGGTGGGAGGGAGTGAGATGCAAGAGGGAAGAGATATGGGAACATATGTATATGTATATCTTATTCACTTTGTTATAAAGCAGAAAGTAACACACCATTGTAAAGCAATTATACTCTAATAAAGATGTCAAAAATTCAAAAAATAAAAAACATAAATAAAAATTTGTCTATCAATTCTTTGACACTCTTCAAAAGGTGGAACCGAAGTCCCCTCCCCTTTAGGACTTGCTCCTAATGAATAGCAGAAAGCAATAGTAACTGTGAAATTTCAGAGACTAGGTCAAAAAGGCATTGTGGCTACTTCTGAGCTTTCTTTTATCGCTCAGTCACTCTGGGGGAAGTTAGTTGCCCTGTCTTGAGGACACTCAAACAGCCTAGGGAGAGGCCCCTGTGGTGAGGAGTCGAGGCCTCTGCCAACAGCCAAGTGAGTAAGCCATTTTCTAAGTAGATCCTCTAACACCATTTAAACCTTTAGATGACTACAGCCTTGCTTATATCCTGACTACAGCCATGTGAGAGACCCTGAGCCAATGATCCCAGGTAAGCCACTCCCAAATTCTTGACTTGCAGAAATTATGAGATTTTTTAAAACACACAAAATCTGTGTGTTTTAAACCATTCAGTTTTGGAGTAATTTGTTATGCAACATTAGATAACTAACACAGATTTTGGTACCTGGAAGTGGCAGGCCATCATAGCAAATATCCAAAAATGTGGAAATGGCTTGAGAATCAGGGAAAAACTGGAAGGACTTTGAGGAGAGTGTTCATGAATGGCTAATATTTCTTGGACAGACTGTTAATAGAAGTCTAAAACTTTGAGGAATCTTCCAGCAAAGGTTTAAATAGAAGTAAGGCATATGTTATTGGAGAATGAAGGAAAGGGGATTCTTGTTATGTAGTGGCAGAAAGTTTAGCAACACTGTCACCTGAAATTATTTGGAAAGTAGAAAATGTATCCAATGAACTGGATGATCCAGCTAGGATAACTCCCAGCTAAAGTGTTGAAGGCACTGCCTGGTTTCTTCATGCTGCTTATAGTGGAATGTGAAAGGACAGAAATAAGCTAAAAGAAGGAATTTTAAACAAAAAGGAGTCCAGATGTGCTGGTTTTGAAGATTTCTAGATCATCCAAGTGGTAAATAATGCTAAAATTAAGAAGTGGCTTTGGAGCAAACATCACATCCAGGGCACTCTCAGGATAGCATGGTCTAAAGATAAAGCTTAAGGTATGACTGTAAAATCCTTTGTTGAGATCTCAGAAAGATCCAAGATCATGTCTCAGAGAGCTTTTCAGTCAAGCAATAGGACTTCTAAGAAGCTTAAAGAAGCCCTCCCTCAGTAGTCTCAGCAGAAGCCCAATGCTAGGAAGGGCTGAACGCAAAGATATTTGGGGGAGAGTCTTTGGTGTAACAGAGTAAACATTAATAAGATTCACAGAAGCCTCACAAAGTTTTAAAGAGAATTATGTTTAGAGAAACACTATCCACTTGGATGGAAAAGGACAGAGACAGTACATAGTGAAATGAGACATTTGGACCACCAAAACCCTACTGACAGGAAGAAATCTGAGAAAACTATTCAGGTGTAAACATAGACTATCTTTCAAGGAAAAGGAAAGATGAGCCAGAAGGTGGAAGCAAGACCCCAGCTGGGCAGAGCCAAGAGCCATGGATAATTATTCCCAGGCAGGAGTAGGACTGAGTACTAATCAAGGAAATTCCAACATTTTCACAGGTAGATTTCAGAATTGTTTATGAAGCAGTGACTCCTTTGTGCCTCCTATTTCCCCCCTTTTTTGTAGAGCAATATCTTTATAGGTTATCCTGTGCTTTCTAACCATTGTATGTTGAATGACGGAGAGTGGGGTGCATGTAGAGAGGCCAGATAACTTGTCTCTTTAGTTGACGGGTCATCAAGTTGAGAGGAACTGTACTTAAGTAGCTATACTTAAAGAACTACAAGTGGGGAGCTTCAAGTACACCTGGACCTGATTTAGATGATGAGATTCTGGGCTTCAAGCTGATGCTCTAATTGGATAAGACTTTGGGGATCCTTGGGAGGGGTGAATGTAAGTTGTATGTGGGAGGAATACCAATAATTTGTGGACAGGGAAAACTGGTAGTTTTGAAATATGTCCACAAATTCTTTGCTACTCTTCCTTCAAAGGCAGAGCCTAATTCCTGCCTCTTGAGGGTGAAGCACTTGTAATGTCTCGCTTCAAATGAATAGGATGAATATTCATTAGTGGCTTGCTTCTAATGAACAGAATAAAGCAGAAGTAACTGTGTGATTTCAGACTAGTCATAAAAAGTCAGTGCACCTTCCTCTGAGCTCCCTCTGCAGTGGATCACTCACTTTGTGGTAAGTCAGTTGCCATGTTATGATGGCACTCAAGTAGTATATGGTGAGGCCCACATGGTGAGGAACTGAGGACTCCTGCCAAAAGCCAAGTGACTGAGCCATCCTGAAAGTGGATCCTCCAGCCCTATGCAAGCCTTCAGATAACTGCACCCCCTGCGAATATCCTGACTGCAACTACATTAGAGACCCTGAGTCAGAACCTTCCAGATAAGCTGATCCTTAATTTCTGACCCACAGAAACCATGAGATGATATGTTTGTTGTTTTGGTGGTAATTTGTTAACCAGTAATAGGTAACTAATACAAGGCTTGAGTTGAGATGGTGGGGTATAATGGGAGACTATCAAAAATGTAGAGAAGCAGGAAGTGAGTGCCAGGCCATGAGCCCCTGATTCCCAAGGTACCTTCTATACAGCCATAGAAGAACTTGCAGTATTGGAGAATTCTTATATCTGCTTAAGATAGTATTGAGGGGAGGTTCCCTCTCCCCACCCCTTGCACTACCATCACACCCTTACTGCTTCTGCCCAAGTGGTTTTAGATGAATCATGCTTTGTCATACAGTTGAAATGCTTCATGGACACCTAGGCCTCACAACTCTCTGAAAGGATGAACAGGTGGCAGATTTAACAGATGAGACTTCTGTCTAGGCAGACTAGCAACCCTTTTCTTAAAAGATTCTGTGTGCTTCTGGTGCTGAAAGCTCAGCTTTTCTGTACACCAGTGCCAAAGCAAATTTTGGAGACAGAGTTTTGGGTGAAGTAGAAAAGGATAGCTTTATTACTTTGCCAAGCAAAGGGGGACACAGCGGGTTCCTGCCTTGAAAAACTGTGTCCCCACTTGGAGAAGATAGTGAAAAGTTTTATAGTAATTGTTCAAAGAGGGCATGATCAGCTCGTGGACATTCTTCTGATGGGTCGGTGGTGAGGTAAGTAGGAGTCAGTGTCATCAACATTCAGGTCCAACTGGCCTGGGGTCTACATGCTTGTGTTTACCATACCATCGTTAATAGTTAACTTCTCCTATCTGGAGGGGGTTTCAGTATCTGCAAAATAGCTCAAAGATATTGTTGTGTGTATTGTTGATGGGGAAACAGGACCTTGCCCCAGGGCTGCTCTTGACTGTTTCTCCCTGGTCTTGCATCTCCTCCCTTCCCTAAGTAACACCTGCTTGGATCTGCCCATTGGAACTCAGGGAAGGTGATGGAGGCTGAATGAAGGCTATTTCCTGTAATCAAAGAAATGGGGGACACAGAAAGGCTTTGTGCCCAGGAGCACCAGAGGGCCCTGCTCAGTATCAATTTCTGGCAGCTCTCTGTGTGTGTGAGGGTGGTGGGGAGCAGGGAGGTGATGGCCAAACTTCTTCTCCCTTTGGTAGAGGGCATCAGTACATATATTTTCTACCTTTTCCAGGGGAAGGAATAGATTATCCAGCATAGGTCCTATGTTAGAATGATGATACCAAGAAAGGACAATTCTATGAGTTTCCAAGCCACTCCACCAGTAAGATGGAAGCCTGACTAAACTGATGATTCAGTGTGTGTGGGGGGGGCATCCAGTACAACTCATGACTCAGGCTCTTACATGAGTCACTCTCAAGGCTGCAAATGAGCTCACAAAGCTATTTAGGCTATGTCCTCTCAAAATCTGCTTTTAGACACACGTGCCACCAGCATGTACAATTGTGCCTGTCCCTGGGACAAGTTGTGTGCTTTTTCCTGGGCACCCTGTTATCACTGATGGGAAATTTCTCAGTCCACTGGGAAAGGAAATTGTCCATTTCCAGTCTCACTCTTCCTCTCCTCTCTCTACTCTGACTGGCTAACAATGGTACAGGGGTGAGAGCACTGGGACCAGTGGTGTGCTAGACCAGCTTGTAGCAGTTCACAAAAGCTGATTGCTAAATTTTCAGAAATTTTGCTTGCTGGTTATTAATCACAGCCATTATTAAACATTAAATTATATAAACTTACTATTAAATATGTTATATTAAAATGTAGGTAGTAAATACCCCAAACTAAACACTTCCTAATGATTTTGCTACCTTTTACTGTTATCTACACACCTTAAGTTATTATGTCCATTCAATCTGTATGGTAAAAATACTAAACATACATATTGGTGTTACTGTACATCTCTCCTCAACTCTGTATTCAATGGTATAACATTGATAGCTTGGAATCAGCCATAGTGAGAGTATTTGCACCATGGAAATCATCAAAGCTTTGTTTTTTAAGGAGAGCTATTTTATTACACATGTACCAGTATACCACTGTCTGGGGCCCACCTGTGGATCTAGGCAAGGGTGGATTCTGTGGTATTTTACAACTTTTTAAATGAAACCTTGCTTCAAGAGACTTAGCTAGGCAACTTTCCTGAAATGACAGTAAGTCTGAATGGATGAGATAAATAGACATCTGCTAGAACGAGCCCACAAAACACTGTTTACCCTTACGGGTCAGGATAGGGACTATAGAGGGCCATGGGTGCTGTCAATCATTCATGCATCCATGGCTCAGAAGGACCCTGCCATGTCCTTTACCTAGACCAAACTGTGGGTCATATCAGTGGCTGTCCAGTCTGCTTCACCCAGCAAATAGGCATCCTGGAAAAGAACTACCTGAGAGGGATGGAGAATAGCTGTTCCACACTGTAGTCACAACTATGCCATTGATCTCACTTGAGGGTCATGAGTCTCACAAAAGGAGGTACCATTTCAAAGTCAGAATCTTGAGATTCATGGAGTACCTCAAGCAGAACCTGTGTGTAGGGTCCTCTGGCACTCAGATTCTCCTGATGGCAGCCCCATTATTTATGAAAAAGAGGACAGGAGGTTTGCTGCCTACTTCTGCTTAATTGCATCCTGCTGAACAGTTCCAGCAGATCCAGGAATTTGAAAAATTTGAACTCAGTGGGCCATTTATCTGTATGCATGAGAAGGACTAGGGAAAGACAGCATTTCAAGTTGGACTGGGACAGTTCATGTTCCTGGGGCTGTCCTGTTGCAGACAGCACTAGCTGGTGACCAAAGGTCCAGGCTTACCTTCCATAGTGTAGAGTTGTTTCTGGGAGGAGGCTTACCATCAATTTCTCAGCCCTACCAACTTTTAGGCAGGGTCAAATGACCAGTGCAATGAGTAGGCATGATGTGCATCATTTCAGGGCCAACATTGTTAAGTAATGGGTGTGTGATTCTCCACTCTCATGTCTCCATCTACTGCTGGAATACTAGGGTGGCCTTGAAGTCACAATGTGGTAGAGCCTCAAGATGGAAACAACTGGGTTCTTGAGTCACCACTTGGAGAAGAGTCACAGATTCTCCAACAGATTGACTTGAAAGAGAAATAGACTTCTATTGTGCTAAACCTCTGAGATGTAAGTGTTGTTTGTTATAGCAGTTAGTGATTAATACATGTTCTCTGGCTTGTGCAGTACTCCAATCAAATTCTAGGGCCTTGTGGCTATTGTCCTCTGTGACCTCCTGGACCAAGGAATGGTTGTCTATCTCTAAGATACTCTGTTTCACTCAAATCTGGCTTCCAATGAGCCCCTGGTCTGAGTAAACCTGGTACAAATAAAAAACTAAGGGAAATCAGATAGTGTCCCTTCCACCTTAGGAAATTCTTCATTTGGTGATATTTTGAATTCCCTGCCTCTTACTGTGCTGATAGGCTCTGTCAGGAGGCAGCAAGGATTCAGTACCCAAGATGATCAGTGTCTGGCAGAGCCTCAGGAGCACTCTGCTTTGGTAGATTTCATGGCATACATCTACACCTGCACAGCCTTTGGGAGATCCCAGCAAGGGTATTCTGCCTAGGCCACACTGCCACCCTGGCAGACAGCCTGACAATCAACTTGCTTGTTGAGGCTTTTGGAGGGCCTACATCTAGCCCAATGTTCTGAATGACACAAAAAAAAACATACAGGACCAAGGATAGAGTAGGAAATCCTGAGATTTTATCTTATACTTTTATCCCTCTCTTCATAAGGCTACAATGCCACATTTGCTGTGGGGCAGACACCCTGAATAAGATAGTCCATTTCCTGCCCTGCCACTTCAGTTCCATTATCTGCTGCCTTATTTGTACCTGCAGGAGATGCCCCAGCTCCTTGACTTGCACTGCCACACTTTGTTAAATCAAGAACCCATCTATCCTGTGCCTTTTCCAGGGTCTCCAATTACCACTCTACCTGTCTACTGCTCATCTCCTTCAGATAAATTGTCAGATGAAATATGCTGAACTACACCCTCAAATGCTCTGGCATTCTGCCTGCCACACACAGGACTCTTGAGCCCTTTGACCTCCCTGATAACCAAGTTTGACATCTTATACACTTCTACCTAGAACCCCTAAACATTTAAGTAACAAAAGACACTATCTCTGCTATTTTCTTGCACCACCCAGTACCAGGTTGCTTATGATCAATAATACTGCTCACTGGAATGGGGGAAGGGATATGTTGGGAAGCTGATCTTGCTTTCCTCCTGTCCCATGTCTTACCTCACGTTTCCCAAAGCAACCGTAATGGAAACTAGAGGGGCTGTTTCTGGCTCCATTCCAGATTTCTGAAATTATTAACCACCCTCCCTACTGCCTCAACCCTACCCACATCAAGATATAAAGCAGTCCACAGGGTTCCTTCCACTCTGGCTTCTTGCTGTCACAATACTACCCACCTCAAGAGACCAAGCCAAAGAAGGAGGCTATAATAAGGACTAATCATTCATTTATTTATTCAACAAGTGTTAACTGAGCACCAAATATGTGGCAGATGCTGTGCTAGGCACTGGGGATACCACAGTGGACAAAACAGTCCCTCTCTTATCTCTCATGTAGCTGAAACTCTGGTAATAGATACAATAAACAAATAATTAAACAAAGAAGTGTCAGATGGGTGTAAGTGCTGGGAAGAAAAATAAAGCAAAGTGAAGAGACAGAGAATGACTAGAAGTAGGTTTGCTCTTTTTAAAAAGGGTGGTCAGGGAAGCTTCTCTGAGATGCTCACATTTGAATGAAGTCCTGAATGCAGTGAGGTAGCAAGCCAAGGAGAAAGGATGTTCCAGGAGAGGGGACAACAAGTCAAACAGCCTGAGATATGAATAAGTGTGGTGTGTCTGAGGAACAGGAAGAAGGCCAGAGTGACCTTCTTCCTGTTCTCTTTAAAAGACTGTCAGACCTCTCATGCCTTACATTCCTGGTTGATCTAAGTTACCATGAGAGTCCAAACCTCCCATTATCACCTGCACCATTCTTTTTGCTTGGCTCTGTACACCCTCTAATCCAACTCCAGCTTCCATCCCTCTCTGACCCCCCCAAAACCTCCACTGTGCGCTAGTTCAACCAAATTCTCCCCTTTCTCAATGCTTGCACTCAAACAGCTGAACGTGGCTTGAGGGAAAATTTAAAAAAAAAACAAAAACAAACTATGTTGACAAGTCTCACTTTAAGTTTATAACCACAATATTTGTGCCCCTAATTTCCTGACAACCATACATTTTCTTAGCCATTTACCCTCTCATTCTTCTAGATCACTATTTCACACCTTTTCCTTTCTCCTCAAAACTCCAACATCCTTCTCTCTCCCCACTCTTTGTGATAAAGTCACGTCTTATTTTTTGTCTAAACAGAAGCAATTGGAAGACAAGTAGCTCACCTTCCCACCACCAAATTGGTCATTCTTCAGGCATCCATGCTTGTACTATACGCCTTCCTTCTTGACACAAAGGATGAACTCCCTATGCCCTTTTCATAGGCCCATTCTTCCACTGTGAACTGGACCTCATTCCCTCCAGCCTATTCAAGGACTTTGCTCCTGTAAATAAACCCTCTGTTTCTCCTGTGATCATCAATATTTTCCTTTCTATTGAATCAGTCCCATCACTTACCAATATGTTCCTTTTTACCCCATATCCACTTCCAACTACTCTCTAATTCTCTGCTATCCCCTATGGTGAAGCACTATAAAGAATCGCCTGTACCTTTTGGCTCCAGTTTCTCATCTCTCATTCTTCAAACCCTTTCCTCCCAGGCTTTTGTTAAGGTCCCCAAGACCACCATTTTGCTAAATCCAACAGATTTAGAAACATTAGACACAGTTCATTACTCTGCCTGCCTTGAAACACTTTCTTTGCTTGGTTTCTAAGAAACCACACTCTCCTGGTTTTCCTCCCTTCTCACTGCCCACCCTTTCTCAGTCTCCTTGAATTTCTCCAAATACTCTTATTGATCTCAGAATGTTAAAGTGATTCAGGGTTCAGTTTCCAGACCTCTTCTCTCTACATTCACTCCCTCTCAACTAGTCTCCTGGCTTTAAATATCTATACACTCCCAAATATCTATATACTCCCAAAGTTTTATCTTTAGTCCTGACCCTCTGCACTAAGCTCCAGACTTGTATATCTAACTGTACACTTGATATCACCATTTGGATATCTAATCTAGTAGGCATCTCAAACTGTGTTTTAGAAAATCACCCTTACTTCTCCAACCTTAACCTGCTCCTCCCACAGCCTATCTGAATGACACATGATGCCACTATTCATCCAATTTCTCAGACCAGAGACATCTTTGAATACTTTCTTTCCCAAAAACTCCTAATCTAATCCATCAGCAACACATATCAGCTCTACCTCAGACACTAGATATTATGTACCTCCTGTTGAAGAACCCAATACTACCAATGAGGTATTCTTGACAGAAAATTGAACCCCAATCTTATCAAGCCTTTAGATCAGCTACCAATTTACAAGAAATACAGGGCCAGAGAAATATTTTATTTATTTATTTTAATTAATTTATTTGTTTACATATATATATTTTTTGGCTGCATTGGGTCTTCATTGCTGTTCACGGGCTTTCTCTTGTTGCGGCAAGCGTGGGCTACTCTTCATTGTGGTGCACGGGCTTCTCATTGTGGTGGCTTCTCTTGTTGTGGAGCATGAGCTCTAGGCGCATGGGCTTCAGTAGTTGTGGTGTGCAGGCTCAGGAGTTGTGGCACATGGGCTTAGTTGCTCTACGACATGTGGGATCTTCCCAGACCAGGCTCAAACCCATGTCCCCTGCATTAGCATGTGTATTCTTAACCACTGTGCCGCCAGGGAAGTCCAGAGAAATATCTTAAATGACAAGGAGGCAATAAACAAAGTCCAGGCTGTGAGAAACAACTGACTCAGTTTCTTCAACAAATACACTTCAAAGAAAGGGAAGAGACAGAAAGAGTGGGAAATGTATGGATTAAAATAGACTTGATACATGTTAATGAACTACAATGTGTGTAGTTTTAATTCTGCTCCAAGAAACCTTAAAAATATATAATATTATGAGACACTTGGAAATGTGAACACTGGCAAGATATTTGATGATATTAAAATTGTTCATTTTTAAGATATGATAATGATCATGATTTTTAAATTCTAAAATAAATATGGGTGAAGTTCTATGACATTTGGGATTTGCTTCAAAATAATACTGGTGGAGGTATAAGATAAACAAAATTGGGCATGTGTTGATAATTGTTAAAGCTGGGTAATGATTACACTATTCCTTGTTTGTATATGTTTAAATTTTTGCATAATACAAAATTGTTAGGAAAGTTTATTTTGGTGGGTGAGAGCTCTCACTAACATCAAGAGTTGCTTTGGTTAGCACCCAGAGGCAGTTATAGAATGAGGAAAGTGGAATTGATTTACTGTATACTATATGACGCTGGTCCTTGAATGAGCAGCCATGAGATGAAATACATTAAAGGTATTCTGGTCAAACCTGATTCCTGAAATCTCAAGTGGTTACCACCCATATGAAGGTTCTCTTTGCTCTTATTATAAAGCAGATTCAGGGTTTCTGTTCCCCTCTTGCATGACAACTAGCATCATTTGAGATGATGGCTGCTTCCTCAGACTGGGTCTCTGAATGACTGAGAGGACTAGAGTAACCCACTCCATCAACCTATGATGGATATGTAGTGTCAGCAAGAAATCAACCTTTGTTATATTCAACTACTGAGATTTGAGAGTTGGCTATAGCAGTATAACTTAGCCAGTTGTGACTGATTTGACGTGTATGGATAATGTATTAGTCTTCTCATTCTGCTATAACAAATTACCATAGCCTGAGTAGCTTAAAAAACAGACATTTATTTCTCACACTGCTGGAGGCTGGTACTCAAAGATCAAGGTGCTACAAGATTTGGTTTCTGGTGATAACCCTCTTCCTGACTTGCAGAGGGCCATCTTCTCTCTGTGTTCTCACATGGAGGAAAGAAAGAGAGAAAGCTCCCTGATCTCTTCTCCTAAGGAAACTAATCCCATTTTGAGGACCACACTCTCATGACCTCATATAACCCAATTACTTCCAAAAGATCACGCTCCAAATACCATTACATTGGGGGTATTGCATTCAACATATGGATTTGGTGGGGTGGGGGGTAAAAACATTCAGTGTACAACAAAAAATGAGTGGTTTATGAGCCAATCATTAATTTAATTAATTAAATGACTATATATGGAACAACTGAGCTACCCAATGCTGCCACACCCTGTAAATGCCCTCATGCACATAGATATACTTATAAGCTGCAGAGTCAGTGACTGAGTGAAAATCAGAGGCCTACTTTCTAAAGAAATTAACCCTATATCAATAATTACCTTAAACATAAATGGATTAAATGCTCCCACCAAAAGACATAGACTGGCTGAATGGATACAAAAACAAGAACAGTATATATGCTGTCTACAAGGGACCCACTTCAGACCTAGGGACACATACAGACTGAAAGTGAGGGGATGGAAAAAGATATTCCATGCAAATGGAAATCAAAAGAAAGCTGGAGTAGCAATTCTCATATCAGACAAAACAGACTTTAAAATAAAGACTATTACAAGAGACAAAGAAGGACACTACATAATATCAAGGGGTCGATCCAAGAAGAAGATATAACAATTGTAAATATTTATGCACCCAACTAGGAGCACCTCAATACATCAGGCAAATACTAACAGCCATAAAAGGGGAAATCGACAGTAACACAATCATAGTAGGGGACTTTAACACCCCACTTTCACCAATGGACAGATCATCCAAAATGAAAATAAATAAGGAAATACAAGCTTTAAATGATACATTAAACAAGATGGACTTAATTGATATTTATAGGACATTCCATCCCCAAACAACAGAATACACATTGTTCTCAAGTGCTCATGGAACATTCTCCAGAATAGATCATATCTTGGGTCACAAATCAAGCCTTGGTAAATTTAAGAAAATTGCAATTGTATCAAGTAACTTTTCCAACAACAACGCTATGAGACTAGATATCAATTACAGGAAAAAATCTGTAAAATATACAAACACACGGAGGCTAAAGTATACACTACCTAATAACCAAGAGATCACTGAAGAAATCAAAGAGGAAATCAAAAAATATCTAGAAACAAATGACAATGGACACACGACGACCCAAAACCTATGGGATGCAGTAAAAGCAGTTCTAAGAGGGAAGTTTATAACAATACAATCCTACCTTAAGAAACAGGAAACATCTTCAATAAACAACCTAACCTTGCACCTAAAGCAATTAGAGAAAGAAGAACAAAAAAGCCCCCAAAGTTAGCAGAAGGAAAGAAATCATAAAGATCAGATCATAAGTAAATGAAAAAGAAATGAAGGAAACAATAGCAAAGATCAATAAAAGTAAAAGCTGGCTCTTTGAGAAGATAAACAAAATTGATAAACCATTAGCCAGACTCATCAAGAAACAAAGGGAAAAGATTCAAATCAATAGAATTAGAAATGAAAAAGAAGTAACAACTGACACTGAAGAAATACAAAAGGTCGTGAGAGATTACTACAAGCAACTCCATGGCAATAAAATGGACAACCTGGAAGAAATGGACAAATTCTTAGAAATGCACAACCTGCCAAGACTAAATCAGTAAGAAATAGAAAATATGAACAGACCAATCACAAGCACTGAAATTGAAACTGTGATTCAAAATCTTCCAACAAACAAAAGCCCAGGAACAGATGGCTTCACAGGCGAATTCTTTCAAACATTTAGAGAAGAGTTAACACCTATCCTTCTCAAACTCTTCCAAAATATAGCAGAGGGAGGAACATTCCCTAACTCACTCTATGAGACCACAAGCACCCTGATAACAAAACCAGACAAGTATGTCACAAAGGAAGAAAACTACAGGCTAATATCACTGATGAACATAGATGCAAAAATCCTCAACAAAATACTAGCAAACAGAATCCAACAGCACATTAAGATGATCATACATCATGATCAAGTGGGGTTTATTCCAGGAATGCAAGGATTCTTCAATATACACAAATCAATCAACGTGATACACCATATTAACAAATTGAAGGAGAAAAATCATATGATCATCTCAATAGGTGCTGAGAAAGCTTTCAACAAAATTCGACACACGTTTATGATTAAAAAACCCTGCAGAAAGTAGGCATAGAGGGAAATTTCCTCAACATAATAAAGGCCATATATGACAAACCCACAGCCAACATTGTCCTCAATGGGGAAAAACTGAAACCATTTCCACTAAGATCAGGAAGAAGACAAGATTGCCCACTCTCACCCCTCTCATTTAACATAGTTTGAGAAGTCTTAGCCACAGCAATCAGAGAAGAAAAGGAAATAAAAGGAATCCGAATTGGAAAAGAAGAAGTAAAGCTGTCACTCTTTGCGGATGACATGATAGTATACGTAGAGAATCCTAAAGATGCTACCAGAAAACTACTAGAGCTAGTCAATGAATTTGGTAAAGTAGCAGGATACAAAATTAATGCACAGAAATCTCTAGCATTCCTATACACTAATGGTGAAAAATCTGAAGGTGAAATTAAGAAAACACTCCCATTTACCATTGCAACAGAAAGCATAAAATATCAGGGAATATATCTACCTAAGGAGACAAAAGACGTGTATGCAGAAAATTACAAGTCACTAATGAAAGAAAGTAAAGGTGATACAAATAGATGGAGAGATATACTATGTTCTTGGATTGGAAGAATCAGCACTGAGAAAATGACTCTACTACCCAAAGCAATCTACAGATTCAATGCAATCCCTATCAAACTACCACTGGCATTTTTCACAGAACTGGAACAAAATATTTCACAATTTGTATGGAAACACAAAAGGCCCCGAATTGCCAAAGCAATCTTGAGAGTGAAAAACATAGCTTGTTCAATCAGGCTCCCTGACTTCAGTGTCTACTACAAAGCTACAGTAATTAAGACAGTATGGTACTGGCAAAAAAACAGAAATATAGAACAATGGCACAGGATAGAAATCCCAGAGATAAACCCATACACATATGGTCACCTTGTCTTTGATAAAGGAGGCAAGAATATACAGTGGAGAAAAGACAGCCTCTTCAATAAGTAGTGCTGCAAAAACTGGACAGGTACATGTAAAAGTATGAGATTAGAACACTACCTAACACCATACACAAAAATAAGCTCAAAGTGGATTGAAGACCTGAATGTAAGGCCAGACACTATTAAACTCTTAGAGGAAAACATAGGTAGAACACTCTATGACATAAATCACAGCAAGATCCTTTTTGACCCACCTCTTATAGTAATGGAAATAAAAACAAAAATACACAAATGGGACCTAATGAAACTTAAAAGCTTTTGCACAGCAAAGGAAACCATAAAGAAGACCAAAAGACAAGCCTCAGAATGAGAGAATATATTTGCAAATGAAGCAACTGACAACGGATTAATCTCCAAAATTTACAAGCAGCACATGCAGCTCAATAACAAAAAAACAAACAACCCAATCCAAAAATGGGCAGAAGACCTAAATAGACATTACTCCAAAGAAGACGTACAGATGGCCAATAAACACATGAAATAATGCTCAACATCATTAATCATTAGAGAAATGCAAATCAATACTACAATGAAATATCATCTCATAGCAGTCAGAATGGCCACCATCAATAAATCTAGAAAGAATAAATGCTGGAGAGGGTGTGGAGAAAAGGGAACACTCTTGCACTGCTGGTGGGAATGTAAATTGATACAGCCACTATGGAGAACAGTACGGAGGTTCCTTAAAAAACTACAAAGAGAACTACCATACGACCCAGCAATCCCACTACTGAGGATATAACCTGAGAAAACCATAATTCAAAAAGAGTCATGTACCAAAATGTTCATTGCAGCTCTATTTACAGTAGTCAGGAGATGGAAGCAACCTAAGTGTCCATCAATGGATGAATGGATAAAGATGTGGTACATATATACAATGGAATATTACTCAGCCATAAAAGGAAACAAAATTGAGTTATTCATATTGAGGTGGATGGGCCTAGAGTCTGTCATACAGAGTGAAGTAAGTCAGAAAGAGAAACACAAGTAATGTATTCTAACACGTATATATATGGAATCTAAGGGAAAAAAATGTCATGAAGAACCTAGGTGTAAGATGGTAATAAAGACACAGACCTACTAGAGCATGGACTTGAAGATATGGGGAGGGGGAAGGGAAGCTATGACAAAGTGAGAGATTGGGATGGACATATATACACTACCAAACGTAAAATAGATAGCTAGTGGGAAGCAGCGCATAGCACAGGGAGATCAGCTCGGTGCTGTGTGACCAGCTAGAGGGGTGGGACAGGGAGTGTGGGACAGGGAGGGTGGGAGGGAGGGAGACGCAAGAGGGAAGAGATATGGGAACATATGTGTAACTGATTCACTTTCTTATAAAGCAGAAAGTAACACACCACTGTAAAGCAATTATACTCCAATAAAGATGTAAAAAAATAAAAGATGAATAGATAAAGAAGATGTGGCCCATATATACAATGGAATATTACTCAGCCATAAAAGGAGATGAAACTGAGTTATTTGTACTGAGGTGGGTGGACCTGGAGTCTCTCATACAGAGTGAAGTAAGTCAGAAGGAGAAAAACAAATACCATATGCTAACACATATATATGGAATCTAAAAAAAAAAAGGTCATGAAGAAGCTGGGGGAAAGATGGGAATAAAGACACAGACCTAGTAGAGAATGGACTTCAGGATATAGGGAGGGTGTAGGGTAAGCTGTGACAAAGTGAGAGAGTGGCATGGACATATATACAGTACTAAACTTAAAATAGGTAGCTAGTGGGAAGCAGCTGCATTGCACAGGGAGATCAGCTCTGTGCTTTGTGACCATCTAAAGGGGTGTGATAGGGAGGACAGGACGGAGGGAGACGCAAGAGGGAAGAGATATGGGAACATATGTATATGTATATCTGATTCACTTTGTTTTAAAGCAGAAAATAACACACCATTGTAAAGCAATATACTCCAATAAAGATGTTAAAAAAAGACAGAATACGAATTTTAACAAGGAACTAGAAAATATAAAATAGAACTGTTCAGAACTGAAGAATACAATAAATGAGAAATACACTTGGAAGGAATTAACAGCAGACTAGGTGGAAGAGAGGAATGAATAAGTGATCTGAAAGATAGAATAATGGGAATCACCCAATCAGAACAGGAAAAAGAAAAAGAAATTTAAAAAAATAAGGATATTTTAAGGAACCTCTAGCACAGCTTCAAGTAATTCAACATTCATATTATAAGGGTTCTGGAAGAAGAAGAGAGAGAAAGAGGCCAAAGAGTATTTGATGAAATTATGGCTGAAAACTTCCTGAAGCTGAAGAATTAAACAGATTTCCAGTTACAGAAAGCACAGAGTGCCAAACAAGATAAACCAAAAGAGATCCATACCAAGACATATCATAATTAAAATGGCAAAAGTTAAAGAGAATTTTAAAGGCAGAAAGAGAAAAACAAAGAGTCACAAACAAAGGAATCCCTATAAAGCAATCAGGTGATTTTTTCTGCAGAAGTGTTGCATCCAAAAGGAACTGGCATGATATACTTAATAAGCAGCCATTAAGGGAAACAGTATGTGGGTTCCTCAAAAATTAGTAATAGAACTACCATATGATCTATCAATTCCGCTCATGGGTATATATCGAGTGAAAATGAAAACACTAATTTGAAAAGCTACCTGTACCCCAATATTCATAAGAGTATTATTTACAATAGTCAAGATATGGAAACAACCTAAGTGTCCATCAAACAGATGAATGTATAAAGAAGAAATATATAAACAATGGAATATTACTCAGCCATAAAAAGAATGACATTTAGCCACTTGCAGCAACATGGTTGAATCTGGAGGGTATTATGCTTAGTGAAATAATTCAGACAGAGAAAGACAAATACTGTTTGGTATCAATTATATGTGAAATCTAAAAATTATAACAAATGAATAAATATAACTAAGCAGAAACTGACTCACAGTTATAGAGAACAAACTAGTGGGTACCAGTGGGAAGAGGTTTGGGGGAAGGGCCAGATATAAGTAAGGGATTGAGAGGTACAAACTACTATGTATAAAATAAATAAACTACAAGAATATATTGTATAGCCAATATTTTATAATAACTTTAAATGGGGTATAATCTTTAAAAATATTGAATCTCTGTTGTATTATATATCTGAAATTAATATAACATATAAATCATCTATACATTAATTTTTACAAAAGAATCTAACAAAGTGAATACATGTTTATTGGAATGGGTGGCTAAACAAATAGAGCCAAAAAAGAAAAAAAAGAAATTTAACCCTTTAAATGGAGCTAGGGTTTCTACTGTGGAAACTAGAGCACCAGAATAAAGACTTCCTTATGTTGGCCCCTAGAAAGACTCCAATGTGTCTGCTTGCTCTTTACCTGCAAAAGGTGAAACCTCACACATATACATAGAACTTAGATTTCTCTCCCATTCAAGAGAGGCGTTTGGAGGATTGTAACCTAGTTAACTCTGCTCTCTATTTTAACCACCTTAGATCTTCAGTCAGAAATATGAATGGACAACAAAGGATTACCTGATATTTAAGGAAAAAAATCAACACAAAATAGAAGTTCTCAAATGAGAAAACAGAACAAATGGGGGGGGGGAGAGGGAATGAGCATTCGGGGAATATAACATTTATAACCTTCTAATTTGTACACTCATAGATTCAGGAGTATATTAAATTGATAAAGCGAGAACAAGCTGACACAACAAAAGAGTAAATATGGATGAGAGAGACTTCTTGGAAATTAAAAAACAATTATATAAATATTTATTATGTATATTATAAATTTACAACCTAAAGGCAAGGAACATAGAGCAAAACCACAAAAAGCTAAAAACTAGGAGAAAAAATTAGGACATGGAGAATCAATCCAGTAGGTTCAAACTATTTAATTTCTTTGAATTTTATTTTATTCATTATTTTATGCAGGAGGTTCTTATTAGTTATCAATTTTATACATATTAGTGTATATATGTCAATCCCAATCTCCCAGTTCATCACACTGCACCACCCCCACCACTTTCTCCCCTTCGTGTCCATACGTTTGTTCTCTACATCTGTGTCTCTATTTCTGCCCTACAAACTGGTTCATCTGTACCATTTTTCGAGGTGCCACATATATGCGTTAATATACAACATTTGTTTACCAATTTCTGACTTACTTCACTCTGTATGACAGTCCCTAAATCTATCCACGTCTGTACAAATGACCCAATTTCATTCTGATTTATGGCTGAGTAATATTCCATTGTACATATGTACCACATCTTCTTTATCCATTGGTTTGTCAATGGGCATTTAGGTTGCTTCCATGAACTGGCTATTGTAAAGAGTGCTGCAATGAACATTGGGGTGCATGTGTCTTTTGAATTATGGTTTTCTCAGGGTATATGCCCACAAGTGGGATTGCTGTGTCATATGGTAGTTCTATTTGTAGTTTTTTAAGGAACCTCCATACTGTTCTCCATAGTGGCTGTATCAATTTACATTCCCACGAACAGTGCAAGAGGGTTCCCTTTTCTCCACATACTCTCCAGCATTTATTGTTGCTAGATTTTTTGATGATGGCCATTCTGACTGGTGTGAGATGATATCTCATTGTAGTTTTGAATTGCATTTCTCTCATGATTAATGATGTTGAGCATTCTTTCATGTGTTTTTTGGCAATGTGTATATCTTCTTTGGAGAAATGTCTATTTAGGTCTTCTGCCCATTTTTGGATTGGGTTGTTTGTTTTCTTAATATTGAACTTCATGAACTGTTTATATATTTTGGAGATTAATCCTTTGTTCATTGATTCTTTTGCAAATATTTTCTCCCATTCTGAGGGCTGTCATTTTGTGTTATTTGTAGATTCCTTTGCTTTGCAAAACGTTTTAAATTTCATTAGGTCCCCTTTGTTTATTTTTGTTTCCATTACTCTAGGAGGTGGATCCAAAAAGATCTTGCTGTGCTTTATGTCAAAGAGTGTTCTTCCTATGTTTTCCTCTAAGAGTTTTATAGTGTCCAGTCTTATATTTAGGTCTCTAATAAATTTTGAGTTTATTTTTGTGTATGGTGTTAGGGAGTGTTCTAATTTCATTCTTTTCCATGTAGCTGTCCAGTTTTCCCAGCATCAGTTATTGAAGAGTGGTCTTTTCTCCATTGTATATCCTTGCCTCCTTTGTCATAGATTATTTGACCATAGGTGCGTGGCTTTATCTCTGGGCTTTCTATCTTGTACCATTTATTTATATTTCTATTTTTGTGCCAGTACCATACTGTCTTGATTACTGTAGCTTTGTAGTATAGTCTGAAGTCAGGGAGTCTGATTCCTCCAGCTCCGTTTTTTTTCCCTCAAGACTGCTTTGGCTATTCGGGATCTTTTGTGTCTCCATACAAATTTTAAGATTTTTTGTCCTACTTATGTAAAAAGTGCCATTGGTAATTTGGTAAGGATTGCATTGAATCTGTAGATTGCTTTGGGTAGTAGAGTCATTTTCACAATATTGATTCTTCCAATCCAAGAACATGGTATATCTCTCCAGCTGTTTGTATCATCTTTAATTTCTTTCATCAGTGTTTTATAGTTTTCTGCATACAGGTTTTTTGTCTCCCTAGGTAGGTTTATTCCTAGCTACTTTATTCTTTGTGTTGCAATGGTAAATGGGGGTGTGTTTTAATTTCTCTTTCAGATTTTTCATCATTAGTGTATAGGAATGCAAGAGATTTCTGCACATGAACTTTGTATGCTGCAACTTTACCAAATTCATTGATTAGCTCTACTAGCTTTCTTGTGGCATCTTTAGGATTATCAACATATAGTATCATGTCATCTGCAAACAGTGACAGTTTTACTTCTTCTTTTGTAATTTGGGTTCCTTTCGTTTCTTTTTCTTTTTTTTACATCTATATTGGAATATAATTGTTTTACAATGGTGTGTTAGTTTCTGCTTTATAACGGAGTGATTCAGTTATACATATACATATGTTCTCATATCTCTTCCCTCTTGCATTTCCCTCCCTCCCGCCCTCCATATCCTACCCTTCTAGATGGTCACAAAGCCTCGAGCTGATCTCCCTGTGCTATGTGGCTGCTTCCCACTAGCTAGCTATTTTAAGTTTGGTAGTGTATATATGTCCATGCCAACCTCTCACTTTGTCACAGCTTATCCTTCCCCCTCCCCATATCCTCAAGTCCATTCTCCAGTAGGTCTGTGTCTTTATTCCCATCTTGCCTCTAGGTTTTTCATGACCATTTTTTTTAGATTGCATATATATGTGTTAGTGTATGGTATTTGTTTTTCTCTTTCTGACTTACTTCACTCTGTATAACAGACTCTAGGTTGATCCACCTCACTACAAATAACTCAATTTCTTTTCATTTTATGACTGAGTATATTCCACTGTGTATATAAGCCACATCTTCTTTATCCATTCATCTGTTGATGGACACTTAGGTTGCTTCCATGTCCTGGCTATTGTAAATAGAGCTGCAATGAACATTTTGGTACATGACTCTTTTTGAATTATGGTTTTCTCACGGTATATGCCCAGTACTGGGATTCCTGGGTTGTATGGTAGTTCTCTTTGTAGTTTTTTAAGGAACCTCCATACTGTTCTCCATAGTGGCTGTATCAATTTACATTCCCACCAACAGTGCAAGAGGGTTCCCTCTTCTCCATACACTCTCCAGAATTTATTGTTTCTAGATTTTTTGGTGATGTCCATTCTGAGCAGTGTGAGATGATATCTCATTGCAGTTTTGATTTACATTTCTCTAATAATTAGTGATGTTGAGAAGTTTTTCATGTGCCTCCTGGGCATCTTTCATGTGTTTGTTGGCAATCTGTATATCTTCTTTGGAGAAATGTCTATTTATCTCCTCTGCCATTTTTGGATTGTGTTGTTTGTATTTTTTCATATTCAGCTGCATGAACTGCTTGTAAATTTTGGAGAGTAGTACATTGTTAGTTGCTTCATTTGCAAATATTTTCTCCCATTCTGAGGGTTGTCTTTTGGTCTTGTTTATGGTTTCCTTTGCTGTGCAAAAGCTTTTAAGTTTCATTAGGTCCCATTTGTTTATTTTTGTTTTTATTTCCATTACTCTAGGAGATGGGTCAAAAAGGATCTTGCTGTGATTTATGTCATAGAGTGTTCTGCCTATATTTTCCTCAAAGAGTTTGATAGTGTCTGACCTTACATTTAGGTCTTTAATCAATTTGAGTTTATTTTTGTGTATAGTGTTAAGAAGTGTTTTAATTTCATACTTTTACATGTACCTGTCCAGTTTTTCCAGCACCACTTATTGGAGAGGCTGTGTTTTCTCCCCTGTATATTCTTGCCTCCTTTATCAAAGATTAGGTGACCGTATGTGTGTGGGGTTATCTCTGAGCTTTCTATCCTGGTCCATTGATCTGTAGTTTGTTTTTGTGCCAGTACCATACTGTCTTGATTACTGTAGCATTGTAGTATAGTCTGAAGTCAGGGAGCTTGATTCCTCCAGCTCCATTTTTCTTTCTCAAGATTGCTTTGGTTATTCAGGGTCTTTTGTGTTCCCATAGAAATTGTGAAATCTTTTGTTCTAGTTCTGTTAAAAATGCCAGTGGTAGCTTGATAGGGATTGCATTGAATCTGTAGATTGCTTTGAGTAGTAGAGTAATTTTCACAGTGTTGATTCTTCCAATCCAAGTATATGGTATATCTCTCCATCTGTTTGTATCATCTTTAATTTCTTTCATCAGTGTTATAATTTTCTGCATACAGGTCTTTTGTCTCCTTAGGTAGGTTTAATCCTAGATATTTTATTCTTTTTTTTTGCAATGGTAAATGGGAGTGTTTTCATAATTTCTCTTTCAGATTTTTCATCATTGGTGTGTAGGGATGTTAGAGATTTCTGTGCATTAACTTTGTATCCTGCAACTTTACGAAATTCATTGATTAGCTCCAGTAGTTTTTTGGTAGCATCTTTAGGATTCTCTATGTATCGAATCATGTCATCTGCAAACAGTGACAGCTGTACTTCTCCTTTTCTGATTTGGATTACTTTTATTTCTTTTTCTTCTCTGTATTGCTGTGGCTAAAATTTTGAAAACTATGTTGAGTAATAGTGGTATGAGTGGCAACCATGTCTTGTTCCTGATCTTAGTGGAAATGATTTCAGTTTTTCACCATTGAGGACAATGTTGGCTGTGGGTTTGTCATATATGGCCTTTATTATGTTGAGGAAAGTTACCTCTATGCCTACTTTCTGTATGCTTTTTTTCACAAATTGGTGTTGAATTTTTTCGCAAGGTTTCACTGCATCTGTTGAGATGATCATATATTTTTTCTCCTTCAATTTTTTAATATGGTGTATCACGTTGATTGATTTGCGTATATCGAAGACTCCTGTCATTCCTGGAATAAACCCCATTTGATCATGGTGTATGATCCTTTTAATGTGCTGTTTGATTCTATTTCCTAGTATTTTGTTGAGAATTTTTGCATCTATGTTCATCAGTGATTTTGGCCTGTAGTTTTCTTTCTTTGTGACATCTTTGTCTGGTTTTGGTATCAGGGTGATGGTGGCCTCATAGAATTAATTTGACAGTGTTCCTCCCTGTGCTATATTTTGGAAGAGTTTGAGAAGGGTAAGTGTTAGTTCTTTTCTAAATGTTTGATAGAATTCACCTGTGATGCCATCTGGTCCTGGGCTTTTGTTTGTTGAAAGATTTTGAATCACAGTTTCAATTTCAGTGCTTGTGATTGTTCTGTTCATATTTTCTATTTCTTTCTGGTTCAGTCTTAGAAGGTTGTGCTCTTCTAAGATTGGTCCATTTCTTCCAGGTTATCCATTTTATTGGCATAGAGTTGCTTGTGGTAATGTCTCATGATCCTTTTTATTTCTGCAGTGTCAGTTGTTACTTCTCCTTTTTCATTTCTAATTCTATTGATTTGAGACTTCTCCTTTTTTTTTCTTGATGAGTCTTGCTAATGGTTTATTAATTTTTGTTTCTCTTCTCAAAGAACCACCTTTTAGTTTTATGGACATTTGCTATTGTTTCCTTCATTTCTTTTTCATTCATTCCTGATCTGATCTTTATGATTTATTTCCTTCTGCTAACTTTGGGGTGTTTTTGTTCTTCTTTCTCTAATTGCTTTAGGTGTAAGGTTAGGTAGTTTATTTGAGATGTTTCTTGTTTGTTATAGTAGGCTTGTATTGCTATAAACTTCTCTCTTAGAACTGCTTTTGCTGCATCCCATAGGTTTTGGAGCATCATGTCTTCATTGTCAATTGTTTCTAGGTATTTTTTGTTTCCCCTTTCATTTCTTCAGTGATCTCTTGGCTATTAAGTAATGTATTGTTTAGCCTCCATGTGTTTGAATTTTTAAAGTTTTTTTACTGTAATTGATATCTGCTCTCAATGTGTTGTGGTCAGAAAAGCTACTTGATACGATTTCAAGCTTCTTAAATTTACCAAGGCATGATTTGTGACCCAAGATATGATCTCTTCTGGAGGATGTTCCATGAGCACTTGAGAAGAATCTGTATTCTGTTGGTTTTGGAAGGAATGTCCCATAAATATCAATTAAGTGCATCTTGTTTAATGTATCATTTAAAGCTTGTGTTCCCTTATTTATTTTCATTTTGGATGATCTGTCCATTGGTGAAAGTGGGTTGTTAAAGTACCCTACTATTAATGTGTTACTGTCGATCTCCCCTTTTATGGCTGTTAGTATTTGCCGTATGTATTGAGGTGCTCCTCTGTTGTGTGCATAAATATTTACAAGTGTTATATTTTCTTCTTGAATCCATCCTTTGATAATTATGTAGTGTCCTTCTTTGTCTCTTGTAATAGTCATTGTTTTAAAGTGTATTTTGTCTGATATGAGAACTGCTACTCCAGCTTTCTTTTGATTTCCATTTGCATGGAATATCTTTTCCATCCCCTCGCTTTCAGTCTGTATGTGTCCCTAGGTCTGAAGTGGGTCTCTTGTAGACAGCATATATATGGGTCTTGTTTTTGTATCCACTCAGCCAGTCTGTGTCTTTTGGTAGGAGCATTTAATCCATTTACATTTAAGGTAATTATCGATATGTATGTCCCTATTCCTATTTTCTTAATTGTTTTGGGTTTTTTATTGTAGGTCTTTTCTTTCTCTTGTGTTTCCTGCTTATAGAAGTTCCTTTAGCATTTGTTGTAAAGCTGGTTTGGTGGTGCTGAATTCTCATACTTTTTGCTTGTTGGTAAATGCTTTAATTTCTCCATCAAATCTGAATGAGATCCTTGCTGGGTAGAGTAATCTTGGTTGTAGCTTTTTCTCCTTCATCACTTTAAATATATCCTGCCACTCCCTTCTGGCTTGCAGAGTTTCTGCTGAAGGATCAGCTGTTAACCTCATTGGGATTCCATTGTGTGTTTTTTGTTGTTTTTCCCTTGCTGCTTTTAATTGTTCTTTGTATTTAATTATTGAAAGTTTGATTAATATGTGTCTTGGCGTGTTTCTTCTTGGATTTATCCTGTATGGGACTCTCTGTGCTTCCTGGACTTGATTAACTACTTCCTTTCCCATATTAGGGAAGTTTTTGGCTGTAATCTCTTCAAATATTTTCTCAGTCCCTTTCTTTTAATCTTCTTCTTCTGGGACACCTATAATTTGAATGTTTGTGCATTTAATGTTGTCCCAGAAGTCTCTGAGACTGTCCTCAGTTCTTTTCATTCTTTTTTCTTTATTGAGCTTTGCAGTAATTATTTCCACTATTTTATCTTCCAGGTCACTTATCCATTCTTCTGCCTCAGTTATTCTGGCATTGATCCTATCTAGAGTTTTTAAAATTTCATTTATTGTGTTGTTCATTGTTGCCTTTTTCCTCTTTAGTTCTTCTAGATCCTTGTTAAATGTTTCTTGCATTTTCATTATTCTATTTCCAAGATTTTGGATCATCTTTACTATCATTATTCTGAAATATTTTTCAGGTAGACTCTGCCTATTTCCTCTTCATTTGTTAGGTCTGGTGGGTTTTTACCTTGCTCCTTCATCTGCTATGTTTTTCTGTCTTCTCATTTTGCTTATCTTACTGTGTTTGGGGTCTCCTTTTTGCAGGCTGCAGGTTCGTAGTTCTCATTGTTTTTGGTGTCTGTCCCCAGTGGCTAAAATTGGTTCAGTGGGTTGTGTAGGCTTCCTGGTGGAGGGGACTAGTGCCTGTGTTCTGGTGGATGAGGCTGGATCTTGCCTTTCTGGTGGGCAGGTTCGCATCTGATGGTGTGTTTCGGGGTGTCTGTGTCCTTATTATAATTTAGGCAGCCTCTCTGCTAATGGATGGGGCTGTGTTCCTGTCTTGCTAGTTGTTTTGCATAGGGTGTCCAGCACTGTAGCTTTCTGGTCATTGAGTGAAGCTGGGTCTTTTCATTGAGATGGAGATGTCTGGGAGATTTTTGCCTTTTTATATTATGTGGAGCTGGGAGTTCCCTTGTGGACCAGTGTCCTGAAGTTGGCTCTCCCACCTAAGAGGCACATCCCTGAAGCCTGGCTGGAGCATCAAGAGCCCTTCATCCCCATGGCTTAGAATAAAAGGGAGGATAAAAAGAAAGAATGAAAAATGAAGAAAAAATAAAATAAAGTAAAATAAAATAAATTTATTAAAATATAAAATAAAAATAATTATTAAGAAAAAAAATTTTTAAGTAAAACAAACAAACAAACAAAATAATACTGGACAGACAGAACCCTAGGACAAATGGTAAAAGCAAAGCTATACAGACAAAATCACAAACAGAAGCATACACATACACTCACAAAAAGAGAAAAAGGGAAAAAATATATATATCTGCTCCCCAAATCTACCTCCTGAATTTGGGATGATTTTTAGTCTATTCAGTTACTCCACAGATGCAGAGTACATCAAGTTGATTTTGGAGATTTAATCCGCTGCTCCTGAGGCTTCTGGGTGAAATTTCTCTTTCTCTTCGTTTGCACAACCGCCGGGTTTTAGCTTTCGGTTTGGTCCCACCTCTGTATGTAGGTTGCCTGAGGGCGTCTGTTCTTTGCTGAGATAGGACAGTGTTAAAGGAGCGGCTGATTCGGGGGCTCTGGCTCCCTCAGGCCAGGGTGTGAGAGGGGTACGGAGTACGAGGTGTGCCTGTGGCTGCAGAGACCACCATGACGTTGCACCAGCCTGAGGCACACCGTCTGTTCTCCCGGGGGAGTTATCCCTGGATCACGGGACCCTGGCAATGGCGGGCTGCACACGCTCCCGGGAAAGGAGGTGTGGATAGTGACCTGTGCTTGCTCACAGGCTTCTTGTTGGTGGCAGCAGCAGCCTTAGTGTCTCCTGCCCATCTTTGGTGTCTGCCCTGATAGCCACAGCTCCCCCCCGTCTCCGGAGTTCCTTAAAGTGATTGTGTTAATCTCCTCTCCTCGCACACCAGGAATCAAAGAGGAAAGAAAAAGTCTCTTGCCTCTTCGGCACCTCCAGACTTTTGCCCGGACTACCTCCCAGCTCTCTGTGGCGCACTAGCCCCCTTCAGGCTGTGTTTACGCAGTGAATGCCAGTCGTGTCCCTGGGATCCCTCCTCCGAAGCCAGAGCCTCAGCTCCCAGCCCCTGCCCGCCCTGGCGGGTGAGCAGACAAGCTTCTCAGGCTGGTGAGTGCTGGTCAGCTCTGATCATCTGTGCAGGAGCCTCTCCACTTTGCCCTCTGCACCCCTGTTGCTGTGCTCTCCTCTGTGGCCCTGAAGCTCCCCCACTCTGCCACCGACAGTCTCCGCCCATGAAGGGGTTTCCTAGTGTGTGGAAACCTTTCCTCCTTCATAGCTCCCTCCCAGAGGGGCAGGTACCATCCCTATTCTTTTGTCTCTGTTCTTTCTTTTTTCTTTTGTCCTACCCATATACGTGGGGAGTTTCTTGCTTTGGGGAGGTCTGAGGTCTTCTGCCAACGTTTAGTAGGTGTTCTTAGGAGCTGTTCCACATTTAGATGTATTTCTGATCTATTTGTGGAGAGGAAGGTGATCTCCACATCTTACATTTCTGCCATCTGGAAGCTCCTATCCCCTTTTGTTTCTTTTTCTTCTCTGATTGCCATGGCTAGGACTTCCAAAACTATGTTGAATAAGAGTGGTGAGACTGGACATCCTTGTCTTCTTCCTGGTCTTAGAGGAAATGCTTTCAGTTTTTCATCACTGAGAATGATGTTTGATGTGGGTTTGTCATACATGGCCTTTATTATGTTGAGGTAGGTTCCCTCTATCTCCACTTTCTGGAGAATTTTTTATCATAAATGGGTGTTGAATTTTGTCAAAAGCTTTTTCTGCATCTATTGAGATGATTATCTGGTTTTTATTCTTCAGTTTGTTAATACGGTGTATCACACTGATTGATTTGCGTGTATTGAAGAATACTTGCATCCCTGGGATAAATCCCACTTGATCATTGTGTATGATCCTTTTAATGTGTTGTTGGATTCTGTTTGCTAGTATTTTGTTGAGGATTTTTGCATGTATATTCATCAGTGATATTGGTCGTAATTTTCTTTTATAATAGTATCTTTGTCTGGTTTTGGTATCAGGGTGATGGTGGCCTCATAGAATGAGTTTGGGAGTTTTCCTTCCCCTGCAATTTTCTTGAAGAGTTTGAGCAGGATGGGTGTTAGCTTTTCTCTAAATGTTTGATAGAATTGACTGGTGAAGTCATCTGGTCCTTGACTTTTATTTGTTGAAAGATTTTTATTCACAGTTTCAATTTCAGTACTTGTGATTGGTCTGTTCATGTTTTCTATTTCTTCCTGGTTCAGTCTTGGGAGGTTATACCTTTCTAAAAATTTGTCCATTTCTTCCAGGTTGTCCATTTTATTGGCATAGAGTTGCTTGTAGTAGTCTCTTAGGATGCTTTGTATTTCTGCGGTGTCTGTTGTAACTTCTCCTTTTTCATTTCTAATTTTATTGATTTGGGTCCTCTCTCTCTTTTTCTTGATGAGCCTGGATAATGGTTTATCAATTTTGTTTATCTTCTCAAAGAACCAGCTTTTATTTTTATTGATCTTTGCTATTGTTTTCTTTGTTTCTATTTCACTTATTTCTGCTCGGATCTTTATTATTTCTTTCCTTCTACTAACTTTGGGTTTTGTTTGTTCTTCTTCCTCTAGTTCCTTTAGGTGTTAGATTAAATTGTTTATTTGAGATGTTTCTTGTTTCTTGAGGTAGGCTTGTATAGCTATAAACTTCCCTCTTAGAACTGCTTTTGCTCCATCTCACAGGTTTTGGATAATTGTGTTTTCATTGTCATTTGTCTCTAGGTATTTTTTGATTTCCTCTTTGGTTTCTTCAGTGATCTCTTGGTTATTTAGTAACGTATTGTTTAGCATCCATGTGTTTGTGTGTTTTTTTCCCCCTGTAATTGATTTCTAATCTCATAGCATTGTGGTCAGAAAAGATTCTTGATATGATTTCAATTTTCTTAAATTTACTGAGGCTTGATTTGTGACCCAAGATGTTATCTATCCTGGAGAATATTCCATACACACTTGAGAAGAAAGTGTAATCTGCTGTTTTTGGATGGAATGTCTTATAAATATCAATTAAATCTATCTGGTCTATTGTATCATTTCAAACTTGTGTTTCCTTATTAATTTTCTGTTTGGATGATCTGTCCATTGGTGTAAATGAGGTGTTAAAGTCCCCCACTATTATTGTGTTACTGTCGATTTCCTCTTTTATAGCTGTTAGCAGTTGCCTTATGTATTGAGGTGCTCTTATGGGTTCAAACATTTTAAAACAGTGATTCCTAAAAAAGAAGACAGATAAAATGGATGTGATGCAATAACTTTTAAAAAGAAGAGAATTTCTCAGAAATGAAGAAAGACATGAATATTTAAATTGAAAGGTATTGCCAATTCAGAATAAATTGAATGAAAGTAAGATCAACATTTATCTCAGAAAGCAAACTACAAGTCTTGATGATTTTGAATTTTATCAAACATTTCAGAAAGAAATAACACAAATATTACACAAACTCTTTCTGAGAGTAGGGGAGGGAGGAACAACTCGTTAATTGTTTTATGAGATTGCATAACCCTAATACCAAAATCAGGTAAAAGTATTGCAAGAAAATTAGATGCCAATCTCACTCATGATCATAGATGCAAAAATACTTAAAGTACTAGCAAATCAGCAGGGCAGGTGTTCACCTTCTCCTGCTTTTGCCAGGAGTGTGCACAGTTTCGGAGCCAGAAGAGGTGGCCATGAGCAATGGCCCATGCTACCCTCCAAGTGTTACTTTTGCCATTTTCCATGTCCTTTTGACAGCCCCGGACATTGGTGCTAACGTTTGTACTGCCAGTTTAGACACCAGGAATTGTGGTGGGAACTGAGTGAGGCAGGTGGTTGCAGCAGCTTGGAGGTGCTTGGGGTGCAGAGGAGCCATGTTGAATTCATGGGCATAACTATGGAAGAATTGGAAAGTATCAACAAAGAAATGGAGTCAGTCAAGACTGAAGTTGAAGAAAAGCAGAAGAGGATCTCCAGGTTTACTTTAGCACTTGAAGAGATATTGCAAAGCTCTGTGGCCTCCTTGAGTGACACAAATGTGAGACAAGCTTTTCCTGAAAATAGCCTGCTCCCAAAAGAATGATTACAGTATTAAAGGTAACAAAAACTTGTGTGCTGTTAAAAACCACATTTCTAAGATGGGAAGCTTTGGAGTGAAAAAAAAGTATGTCTGTATTTCAGAAGAAATTATATCTTGTACACCTCTTAATGACAAAGAAATACAGAAGGAAAGTCATAATGAAAGTTATCCAAAGAGCACAGGATGTGTAAAAACAATTGATACCCAAAAAGAAGAAACTGAATGGTGATATTCACCAAGCTAACCATGCAAAAGGCAAAGTTTTGAGAATACAAGACGATAGTAAGGGCTTCACTACTTTTTTTTTTTTTAATTATTATTATTTTTTTTATTTTTTTGTGGTACGCAGGCCTCTCACTGTTGTGGCCTCTCCCGTTGCGGAGCACAGGCTCCGGACGCGCAGGCTCAGTGGCCATGGCTCACGGGCCCAGCCGCTCCGCGGCATGTGGGATCTTCCCAGACCGGGGCACGAACCCGTGTCCCCTGCATCAGCAGGCGGATTCTGGGCTTCACTACTTTTGAAGACAGCAGATTAGTTGAATTTGATTTTGAAATAGAATGTACTAAAAATTACACTCCCTCTGCTTCTGATGACACTGTGAAGGAATGTCTTCGAATTTTCAGTGAGTTCACACGAAGCAAAGCTCATAAGGGAGAGACTGCTAAGTAGGTTTCGGGAAAGGAAATAGAATTAGATATGCTGTATTACCAGAAAATTTCTGGACCAAAAAGGGGAATGGCACACTGCCAAGTTTGATGTTCTAATCAGTAAAGATATCACTAGCCCATTCAGGGGACCAGTCCCACCACTAATTAGTCACACTGGAATCCTTCAGGCCCAGCAAGTCAGTGCAGATAATGGCTGCCAATAAAGGTGAGCAGGCTTTTGTTGTTGCCACTTCAGGACAGAAGAAAAGTATATTTGCATGTCCAGTCTCACAGACCCAAAGGAAAGCCTCAGGAGAAAATTCATGTGCATCAAACAGCCCTCATGTGGATGTAGTTCTTCAAAGGAAAATCCAACTGCAAGGCCAAATAGATCACACTTTCCTGTAAAAAGTATTGCTTCTTTTCCTGTAAAGATGTTGAAATATAAAGTGGCTCATCCGAAGCAGGCTTTAGGAGCATCAGAATCCTTGTCCAAAGTCCTTTTTGAGAAGTATTTGAGACTTTATAAAACAGAGGATGAGGCTTTTAACAAGGCTAAAATAGAAGAAAAAGGTCACTTATGAACACTGTGGCAGTCAAAATATATATGTGAACATAGCAATAAATATTCTTAAGAAGCTGAGAGGCCAAGATGTGTCTGGAAGCAGTAACAACAAAAAGACAACTGGATTGAAAAAGAATGAAAAGAAAAATGTGCTCACAGGAATTATTCTCTACAGACATCTTAAAGACTACCTTCTAACTGAAGAACAGTTACATGAAAATAACTACCCCCAACCCAACCCTGACAAGCCAGGAAGTGTTCTTTTAAACCCAGGCATGACAAAAAATTCTTGTAAATTATCCTTCTAAGATTAGTATGAATGTGCTGTTGATGTGGGAAGATCTATGGTGTGACTTCTGCAGCCAAACACAGCAGGGTAGAAGAATGTCATTACCACTTTGGCCAATTGTTGAGTCATAAAGTTCTTGGTGCCTTAGAAAGGCAGTACAGCTGTTTTGAAGGTGTCCTTGGATCCCGCAGGTGTCAGGTTGCCAAGCTTCACGTTCATGATCAAAAATAAAACCTAGAGGGCTTTGTGAAGACTTTTTTTAAGTTCCCACACCCCAACAGGTATCACAGTGTATTTGCTGTGAATTATGAGATGTGCTATACAGTCAAAGGTTTGGAACTTACTCGAGTGACAGTGGTTGATCCCAGCCTCCAGGTGGTCTATGATACATTTGTGAAACCAGATGAAGAAGAACACTAGGTTTTCTGGTGTGGTTGAAGATGACTTGAAGAACACAGAAACCTCAGTCCATGATGTGCAAGCCATCTTGTTGAACCTGTTCAGTGCTGACAGTACTAATTGGACATAGTTTTGAACATAGTCTCTATGCACTTAAGTTAGTTCATATTTCAGTTGTGGACATGACAGTTATGTTTTCTCATTGGCTAAGTTTACCTCACAAAAGATCCCTTAAGAGTCTAGTGGCTGACTACCTGTGGAGAATCATTAAGGATGATGGTCACAATTCAAGTGAAAATGCAACCGCCTGCATGGAACTGGTCCTATGGAAGGTAAAAGACAAACTGAAAGGAAAGAAGTAACCACTTTGTCCAAGAATATCTTAAACCTCTGAATTGCTTCTGTGACTCCTTGGCATCCAGTGCTGGCAGTAGAGTTTGGTCTATAATAACACGAGATTTCCCAACGTTTTCAAAGGGAAGAGGAGAAGGAAAAGCACTGTTGAGGTTTATTTATTACATTTTAGAGGTTAAATTTCCACAGTGATTTCTAAAGTTGTGACTGGGGAGGAGTGGGGGGAGGAATTAGGTCGTTTGAGATTTGACTCATCTTCGTAGGCAGTGTGTGAATAATGGTGAAAGAGGTTTAAAGTTGAAGTAATGGACCCAGGACTTTCACAAAGGTCGTTTTTCAGGTTACTTAAATTTCTTTTTCTCTCTAAATACCTAGAACCATTATACAGCTTGAAGTTAGAAACATCTTTACCTAACAAAATTGTAAGTTTTCTTTGGATCACCTATATAGAAATAGAAGTAGAGATTTTCCTCACAAAACATATGGAAGTAAATGTAGACTTTTCAGTGTACTGTTAACATAAAAGTTTTGGTCATTTGAAAAAAACGGTACTAGCGAATCAAATTCAGCAATATATTAGAAGGATTTGCATTGTGACAAAGTAGAGTTTATCACAGGAATACAACATTGGCTGAACATTAGAAAATCAACCAATCTTATTCACCATATTAACAGTATAAAGGAGAAAAAGCACACGAGCATTTCAATAAATGTAGATAAAACGTTTTACAAAATTCACTATCCACCAATGATAAAAATCTCTTGCGAACTACCAATAGAAGGAACTCCCTCAAGCTGGTAAAGGGCATTTATGAAAAATCTACAATGAACATGATAGTAGTGAAAACAAAAAGCTTAATAGGGAAAACAAAACTAGTCAATGTTTCCCTCTAGTACTGGGAACAAAGCAACAATGCCACTCTACCACTACCTTTAAAAATTTCACTAGGGGTCCTAGATAGTGCAATAGTGCAGGAAAAATAAAGGGAACAAAGATTATAAAGAAAGAAATTAAACTGTTTTTATCTGCAGATTACATAATTGTTTCCATGGAAAATCCTAAGGAATCTACAGAAGAATTACTAGACTTATTAAGTGAATTTAGCAAGTTTGGAGGATACAGGGTTAATGTAAGAACATCAAATGTGTTTTTATATACTACTTGTATAAAATTTGAAAATTAAATATAAAACCATTTTGTATACAGTAGTATCAAAAACATAAAATCCTTAGGGATAAATTTAACGAGAGACATACAAGATCTCTACACTGAAAACTACAAGGCATAGCTAAGAAAACTTAAAGAAGACCTGAATAAATGGAGATATATACCACATTTAAGGACTGGAAGACTCAATATTATTAAGATGCTGGTTCTTCCCAGACTGATCTCCCTATTCATGTTGAAAGGAATTAGAAAGCTTGTTAAGAGAGAACACAAAGGTTGTGGCCAAATTTGATAAGATTAGTATGCATCAGCACATCAATGCAAGCCAGGTGCTATTCATCAAGAAAATGGGGAGATTAGTCAGACATCTAAACAGAAATTAGGATCTACTGTTGTTTAAGACAGTAGAAAAATAACCCCAAAGGCATTTCAGAGGCCACTGGGGCTGCCTCTCCCATCATAGGCCCATAGTGAAAGGGCCTGCAGGGCAGAATGATTTCACGACTCTGCTCCTCCCATTCCTGTCCTAAAATCATCTACCCCTTTGGAGGTAGATGGTATAACTTGGCTGCATAGGTGCAGTGCTATCTGCCAGTGCACAGAGTGCATAAGCTGTTGGATCATGGTTAACTCCACCTAGATTTTGAAGGATGGAGCCATCTGGAGCCACAGGTGCATGACCCAGTCAGAGGGCTACTGCAGACATACTCTGCTAAGGCAATTCCTAATGGAACTCTAGGGCTAGGCTATCCCTGTAACTGCAGACTGGTAGGTGACCTGTATGTGTGTGTGATTCTAGCATGGGATAGTGGCAGGCATGTGACTCCAACCCATTAGAGCTGCGGAGTGAACTGTGCCCAGCAAAGTTGTAGGGGAAGGGCTGCTAAAAACTGTGGAGGACCACTGCTCAACTGTGTCCAGAAGGTACATTTGCCTGAGTGGTCCTTACGGTTTTGGACTTGCTTTGAACCTGTTTCCCTTTTCTTCTTTCCTATGTCTCCCTTTTAGAATGGAAATGTCTATCATATGCCTGTCTCATCACTGTATTTTGGAAGCACATAACTTGTTTGATTTCATAGGTTCACAGCTGGATAGGAATTTCCCCCAGAATGAATTTTACCTTGAATCTCACCCATATCTCATTTAGATGCTTTAGATGAGACTTTGGATTTAGACTTTTGAATTGATGGCATGTGATAAGGACATGAATTTTGGGGATGGGGAACAAGGACAGAATGTTATAGACTGAATGTTTCCTCTAAAAATTCATATGTTGAAATTCTAATAGTCAGTGTGATGATATTAGGAAGCTGGGCCTTGGGAAGTGCTCAGGTCGTGAGTGTGGAGTCCTCAGGAATAGGATTAATGTCCTTACAAAAGAGGCCTGAGAGGGCTCTCTTGCCCTCTTCCACCATGTAAGGATACAACAAGAAGTCTGCAACCCAGAAGAGCCCCTCATCCCACCATGCTGGCACCATGGTCTTGGACTTCTAGTCTCTAAAACTATGGGAAATAAATTTCTGTTGCTTATAAGCCACCCAGCCTGTAGTATTTTGGTATAGCAGCCCAAATGCACTAAGACACATCTCAAAATGTAATAAAGACTTAAACATAAGTCCTGAAACTATAAAATTCTGAAACAAAGGGGAAAAGCTCTATAGCATTGGTTTTATCAATTATTTATTGGATATGGCATCAAAAGCACAGGCAACAAAAATAAGACAGGTGGATTGCATGAAACTAAAAAGCTTCTGCACAGCAAAGAAAATAATCAACAGAGTGGCAATCCATGAAATGAGAGAAAATATTTGCAAATTATATATCTGATGGGGGGTTAGTATCTGAAATACACAAAGAACTCCTACAACTCAATAGTAGAGAAACAAATAACCCAATTAAAAAGTGGCCAAAGGTCTTAAATAGACATTTCTCCAAAGAAAATATACAAATGGCCAACAGTTATACAAAAAGTTGTTCAATATCAATAATCCTCAGGGAAATGCAAATTAAAACCACAAGATATCACCTCACACTTGTTAGGATGGCCATTATATTAAAAGAAAAACAGAAAACAGAAAACAATGAGTGTTGGTGAGGACATGGAGAAATTGGTTGGTGAGGATGTAAAATGGTGCAGCTCCTATGAAAAACAGTCTGGAGGTTTCTCAAGAAAATAAAAATAGAACTAGCATATGATCCAGCAATCCTACTTCTGGGTATTTGTCCAAAAGACATGAAAACAAGATCTTGTAGATATATTTGTTCTTCGATGTTCATTGAAGCATTATTCACAATAGCTAAAGGGTGGAAACAACCTAAGTCCCCATTGACAAATGAATAGATAGAGAAAATGTTGTATATACATATAATAGAATATTGTAAAAACTAAAATTTTTATGGAATAGCAAAGGATTCCAAATAGACAAACAATCTCGAAAAAGAAGGACAAAGTTGGGGGACACTGACTTGCCAATTTCAAAACTTACTACACAGTTGTAGAAAGCAATACAGTGTGGTACAGGAATAAGGAAATATATATAGACTGATGCAATAGAGTTGAAAGTCCATAAATAAATCTATATATTTATACTTGTATTAGTTTTCCATAATAAAGTACCAGAGAAAGCATGGATTGAGCAACCAAAGTTTATTTTCTCATGATTCTGAGTGCTTGGAGTCTGAAATAAAGGTGTTGTCAGGATTGACTTCTTCTGAGGCTGCTCTCCTTGGCTTGTAGATGGCCACCTCCAACTTATGTCCTCACATGGTCTTCTCTCTGTGTATGTCTGTATCCAAATCTCTTCTTATAATGATACCAGTCAAATTGGATTAAGGCCCACACTAAGACCTAATTTTAACATAATTACTTCTTTAAAAATCCAATGCAGTCACATTCTGAGGTACTGGGGCTTAGGACTTTAATATATAAATTTTTATTTTTTATGAGTGCCAAGATCAATCAATGGGAAAGAATAGTATTTTCAACAAATGATGCTGACACAAATGGATATCCAGACTTAAAAAAATGAATTTGGATCCCTACTTCATGCCCTATACAAAATTTAACCCATGATGTATCAAAGACCTAAATGTAATATTTAAAGCTTATAAAACTCTTAGAAAAAAACACATAGGTACAAATCTGACTGAATTTGAGTTAGGCAACTGTTTCTTAGATATGCCTCCAAAAGTAAAAGCAATCAAAGAAAAAATAGATAAATTAGACTTCATCAATATTAAAAACTTGTGTGCCAAAGCAAACTATCAAGGAAGTGAAAAGACAACCCACAGAATGGGAGAAAATACTTGCAAATTATATATCAGTATCAAAGAAACAACTCAACAATAAACAAAAAGACAAATAACCCAATATAAAAATGAGTAAAGGATTTGAATAGATATTTCTCCAAAGAAGATATGTAAGTGACCAGTAAACACATTAAAAAAATGCTTGACATTATTAGCCATTAGGGAAATGCAAATAAAAACCACAATGAGATACTGCTTCACATCTATTAGGATAGCTATTATCAAAAATAAAGACAATACCAAGTGTTGGAAAAGATGTTGAGAAATTGGAGCTCTCATACATTGCTGGAAAGAATGTAAAATAGTGTAGTCACTGTGTAAAACAGTTTGACAATTCCTCAAAAATTAAACACAGAATTACATCATGATCCAACAATTCCATGCCTATATATATATATACGAAGAAAATTTAAAACATATGTTTAAACAAAAAACTTACTCAATTGTTCATAACAGCAATATTCATAACTGCCAAAAAGTGGAAACAATTGAAAAGTCCATGAACTGATGAATGAATAAATAAAATGTGGTAAATCCATATAATGGAATGTTATTCATCTGTAAAAAGAAATGAAGTATTGTTACATGCTACAACATGGATGAACCTTGAAAACATTATGCCAAGTAAATGAAGCCAGATAAAAAGGCCACATATTATGTGATCCATTCATATGAAGTGTTCAGAATAGGCAAATCCATAGAGACAGAGCATAGATTAATGGTTTCCAAGGGATGTAGGGAGGGGGAATTGGGACCAGTTGCTAATACGTATGGGGTAAAACAAATGTTCCGTGTATATATGGTGGTGATGGTAGTTGCACATAATGAATATACTAAAAATCACTGAAGTACAAACTTTAAAATTGTGAATTTTATATTATGTCAATTATATCTCACTTAAAAACACCCAATGAGATACTTTTACATACCCTCCAGAATAGTTAATATTAAAAACACTGCAATACCAAATCTTTTGAGCTTTGCAGAGCAACTGTAAATCTCATAAATGGGTAGTGAAAATGATACAACCACTTTAAAAACAGTTTGGCAGTTCTTTTAGAGTTAAACATATGCATTCCCTTTGACACAGCAATTCCACACCTAAGTATGTACTCAAGAATAATTAAACATATATCCACACAAAGACATGAACATGAATACTCACATCAGCTTTATTCATATAGCTCCAATCTGGAAATAATCCAGATGTCCATAACATGAGAACTGATTAACAAACTGTGATATACAATAACACACTATTCAGCAACAAAACGGAATAAAATTATACATGTAACAACATGGATAAATCTGTAAAATATGATGAATGGGAAAAAAAGCCTTACACAAAAGGCATGCATTGTTGGATTTACACTTATGTATTTCATATTTGAGTAATTGTAAATGGTATTGTATTTTTCAGGTTTGGATTCCACATGTTCATTGCTAGTATATAGATGCATAACTGATTTTTATGTTTATCTTATGTCCTATGACCATGCTGAACTCACTCATTAGTTCTAGGAATATTTTTTAGATACCTTGAGATTTTCTATGTAGACAATCATGCCATCTGAAAATAGGGGCAGTTTAATTTCTCCTTTGTAATCCATATGCCTTTTATTTCTTTCTTGCCTTACTGCTAGAACTTCTAGAACTATGTTGAATAAGTGGTAAGAGTTTTCCTGGTCCTGGAAGGATAACATTTAGGCTCTCATCATTAAGTATAATGTTAGCTATAGGTTTTTTGTAGATGATCTGTATCAAATTAAGGAAGTTTCCCTTTCTTCCTATTTTTCTGACAGCTTTTTTAAAAAAAATCATGAATAGATGTTGAATTTTGTTAAATGATTTTTATGCATCAACTGTTGTGATCCTGTGATTTTTCTTCTTTAGCCTGTTAAAGAGGTGAATTAAATTATTTGATTTTCAAGTATTGAACCAGTCTTGTATCCCTGTGGTCCTTAATTAAACCTCACATAGTCATGGTGCATAATCTCTTTTATATATCACTGAATTCTATTTGCTCATATGTTATTAAGGATTTTTGTGTCTGTATTTATGAGAAATATTGGTTGATAGTTTTCTTTTTTTGTACTTTGTCTGGCTTTGTATTTAGGGTAATACTGCCCTCATAAAATGAGTTAAGTGTTTTCTATTTACTGGAAGATGTTGTGTAGAATTGTTAATTCTTCTATTTACTGGAAGATGTTGTGTAGAATTGTTAATTCTTTAAATGCTTGGTATAATTCTCAAGTTAAACAATCTGGGCTTGAATATTTTATTTGGGAGAATTCTAAAATTGTGAATTCAGTTGCTTTAATAGTGATTCAAGTGATCTGTTTCATATTAGGTGAGTTGGAGTAATTTCTTTTCCAAGGATGTGGTCAATTTCACCTATGTTGTCAAATTGATGTGTGTAGAGTTGTTTGTGGTATTCTTTTATAATCCTTTTGATGTCCACAGGGTTTGTAGTAATACCCTCTGTTTCATTCCTGATACTGGTAATTTGTTTTCTCTCTCTTTTTGTTTGTCAAAGGATTGATAATTTTATTGGACATTTAAAAAAATCAGCTCTTGGTTTTATTAATTTTCTCTATTGTTTTTCTGTTTTCACTTTCATTGATTTATACTCTTTATTATTTCCTTACTTTGCTCTGCTTTGGAATTATTTTTCACTTCTTCTAATTCCTTGAGGGAGAAGTGTACATTATTTGTTTGAGACTCTTCTTCTTTTCTAATATAAACATTAAGTGTTATGAATTTTCCAAGACTGACTTAGTTGGGTCCCACAAATTTTAGTGTTGTATTTTCATTTTTATTCGGTTCAAAGTATATTTATTTCCTTTGAGACGTACTCTTTGACCTATTGACTATTTAGAAGTGTGTTTTTCAGTTTCCAAGTGAGTGGAGACTTTTCCTGTCATCAGTCTGTTAATGACTTTTTTACTTTGAATGTTTTAAATGTTTTTCAGCTCTGTTGTTTGGTACATACACATTTAGGATTGTTATATCTTCTTAGTGAATCAACCTTTCATCATATGTAATGTTGCTCTCTATCTCTAGTAATTTTATTGTGCTCAAGTCTACTTTATCTTTCTTTATTGAAGTAGAGTTGATTTACAATGCTGTGTTCATTTCAGGTGTACAGAACAGTGATTCAGTTATACATATACATATATATATATATATATATATATATATATATATATATATATATATATATATATTCTTTTACAGATTCTTTTCCCTTACAGGTTATTACAAAATATTGAGTATAGCTCCCTGTGCTATATAGTAGGTCCTTAATTTATCTTTAATTAATATAGCCACTCCTGCTTCCTTTCGATTGTTTCCATAGTATATCTTTTCCCATCAATTCACATTCAACATACCTATGGATTGTAACTGAAGTGAGTTTCTTGTAGGCAGCATAATGTTGAATCATGTATAATTCACTCTGCCAATCTCTGTCTTTTAGTTGGGGTATTTACAACAGTTACATTCAATGCAATTAGTGATATGTTAGGGCTTAGTATTATTTTTTTATATTATTCATTAATTTTTTTATTTTTATTTTTTAAAATTGGGGTATAGTTGTTTTACAACATTGTTTTAGTTTCTACTGTACAGTGAAGTTGAGTTCCCTGTGTGCTATACAGCAGGATCTCATTACTTACTTATTTTATATACATTAGTGTATATATGCCAATCCCAATGTCCCAATTCATCCCTCTCCCCCTTTCCCCCCTCAGTGTCCATACGTTTGCTCTCTACATCTATGTCTCTATTGCTGCCTAGCAAACTGGTTCATCTGTACCGTTTTTCTAGATTCCACATGTTTGCATTAATATATAATGTTTGTTTTTCTCTTTCTGACTTACTTCACTCTGTATGACACTCTCTAGGTCCATCCAAGCCTCTACAAATGACCCAATTTCGTTCCTTTTTATGGCTGAGTAATATTCCATTGTATATATGGACCACATCTTCTTTTTTTTTCAAAGATTAAAGTTTGTTTGGTTTTTTAACATCCTTATTGGAGTACAATTGTTTTACAATGGTGTGTTGCAGCAATGGTACATGACTCTTTTTGAATTATGGTTTTCTCAGGGTATATGCCCAGTAGTGGGATTGCTGGGTCATACTATTTGTAGTTTATGTTTTGTTTTATTTTGTTGTTGTTGTTGTGGTATGTGCACCTCTTACTGTTGTGGACTCTCCTGGTGCGGAGCACAGGCTCTGGATGCACAGGCCCAGTGGCCATGGCTCATGGGCCTAGCCACTCCGTGGCATGTGGGATCTTCCCAGACCAGGGCAAGAACTTGTGTCCCCTTCATTGGCAGGCAGACTCTCAACCACTGCACCACCAGGGAGGCCCCTATTTGTAGTCTTTTAAGGAACCTCCATACTGTTCTCCATAGTGGCTGTATCAATTTACATTCCCACCAACAGTGCAAGAGGGTTCCCTTTTCTCCACACCATCTCCAGCATTTGCTGTTCGTAGATTTTCTGATGATGCCCATTCTAACCAGCGTGGGGTGATAAGTTATTGTAGTTTTGATTTGCATTCCTCTAATAATTAGTGATGTTGAGCAGCTTTTCATGTTCCTCTTGGACAAGTGTATGTCTTCTTTGGAGAAATGTCTATTTAGGTCTTTTGCCCCTTTTTTGATTCTGTTGTTTCTTTTTTAAATATTGAGCTGTTTATATATTTTGCAGATTAATTCTTTGTCCATTGATTAATTTGCAAATATTTTCTCCCATTCTGAGGGTTGTATTTTCATTTTGTTTATAGTTTCCTTTGCTGTATAAAAGTTTCATTAGGTCCCATTTGTTTATTTATGTTTTTATTTCCATTACTCTAGGAGGTGGGTTAAAAAAGATCTTGCTGTGATTTATGTGAAAGAGTGTTCTATGTTTTCCTCTAAGAGTTTTATAGTATTTGGTCTTACATTTAGGTCTTTAATCCATTTTGAGTTTATTTTTGTGTATGGTGTTAGGGAGTGTTCTAATTTCATTCTTTTCCATGTTGCTGTCCAGTTTTCCCAGCACCACTTATTGAAGAGACCGTCTTTTCTCCATTGTATATCCTTGCCTCTGTTGTCATAGATTAGTTGACCATAGGTGTGTGGGTTTATGTCTGGGCTTTCTATCCTATTCCATAGATCTATATTTCTGTTCTTGTGCCAGTACCATATTGTCTTGATTACTGTAGCTTTGTAGTATAGTCTGAAGTCAGGGAGTCTGATTCATCAAACTCCATTTTTTTTCCCCTCAAGATTGCTTTGGGTATTTGAGGTCTTTGGTGTCTCCATACAAATTTTAAGATTTTTTTGTTCTAGTTCTGTGAAAAATGCCATTGGTAATTTGATAGGGATTGCATTAAATCTCTAGATCACTTTGGGTAGTAGAGTCATTTTCACAATGTTGATTCTTGCAATCCAAGAACATGGTATATCTCTCCATCTGTTTGTGTCATCGTTGATTTCTCTCATCAGTATCTTATAGTTTTCTGAGTACAGATATTTTACCTCCTTAGGTAGGTTTATTCCTAGGATTTTTCTCTTTGTTGCAATGGTGAATGGGATTGTTTCCTTAATTTCTCTTTCTGATCTTCTGTTGTTAGTGTATAGGCATGCAAGAGATTTCTGTGCATTAATTTTGTATCCTGCAACATCACCAAATTAGCTCTAATACTTTTCTGGTGGCATCTTAAGGATTTTCTATGGATAATATCATGTCATCTGCAAACAGTGATAGTTTTACTTCTTTTCCAATTTTTATTCCTTTTATTTCTTTTTTTGCTCTGACCGCATGGCTAGGACTTCCAAAACTATGTTGAATAGCAGTGGTGAGAGTGGACATCCTTGTCTTGTTACTGATCTTAGAGGAAATGCTTTCAGTTTTTCACCATTGAGAATGATGTTTGCTGTGGGTATGTCATATATGGCCTTTATTATGTTGAGATTGGTTCCCTCTATGCCCACTTTCTGGAGAATTTTTTATCATAAATGGTGTTTAATTTTGTCAAAATCTTTTTATGCATCTATTGAGATGATCATACGGTTTTTATTCTTCAATTTGTTAATATAGTGTATCACATCGATTGATTAGTGTATATTGAACAATCCTTGCATCCCTGGGGTAAATCCCACTTGATCATGGTGTATGATCCTTTTAATGTGTTGTTGGGTTCTGTTTGCTAGTATTTTGTTGAGGATTTTTGCATCTATATTCATCAGTGATATTGGTCTGTAATTTTCTTTTTTTGTAATATCTTTGTCTGATTTTGGTATCTGGGTGATGGTGGCCTCAAAGAAAGAGTTTGGAAGTGTTGTTTCCTCTGCAATTTTTTGGAAGAGTTTGAGAAGGATGGGTGTTAGCTCTTCTCTAAATGTTTGCTAGAATTCACCTGTGAAGCCATTTGGTCCTGGACTTTTTTGGAAGATTTAAAATCACAGTTTCCATTTCATTACCTGTGATTCATCTGTTCATATTTTCTATTTCTTCCTGGTTCAGTCTTGGAAGGTCATACATTTCTAAGAATTTACCCATTTCTTCCATGTTGTCCATTTTTTTGGCATATAGTTGCTTGTAGTAGAGTCTTATGATGCTTTGTATTTCTGCAGTGTCAGTTTTAATCTGTCCTTTTTCATTTCTAATTTTATTGATTTGAGTCCTCTCCCTCTTTTTCTTGATGAGCCTGGCTAAAGGTTTATCAATTTTCTTCATCTTCTCAAAGAACCAGCATTTAGTTTTATTGATCCTTCTATTGTTTGTTTTCTTTGTTTCTATTTCATTTATTTCTGCTCTGATCTTTAAGATTTCTTTCCTTGTACTAAATTTGAGTTTTTTCTTGTTCTTCTTTCTCTAGTTCCTAGGGAAAGAAGTTTAGATTGTTTATTTGAGATTTTTCTTGTTTCTTGAGGTAGGATTGTTTTGCTATTAACATCCCTTATAGAACTGCTTTTGCTGCACCCCATAGGTTTTGGCTCATCGTGTTTTCATTGGTATTTTTCTCTAGGTATTTTTTGATTTCCTCTTTGATTTCTTCAGTGATCTCTTGGTTATTTAGTGGTATATCATTTAGCCTCCATGTGTTTTTAGTTTTTAGTTTTTTTCCTGTAATTAATATCTAGTCTCATAGCATTGTGGTCAGAAAAGATGCTTGATATGGTTTTAATTTTCTTAAATTTACCAAGACTTGATATGTGAGCAAAGCTATGATCTGTCCTGGAGAATGTTCCATGTGCACTTGAGAAGAAAATATAGTCTGCTATTTTTGGATGGAATGTCCTATAAATGTCAGTTAAGTCTGTCTTGTCTATTGTGTCATTTAAAGTTTGTGTTTCCTTATTTATTTTCTGTCTGGATGATCTGTCCATTTGTGTAAGTGTGGTGTTACAATCCCCCTCTACTATTGTGTTACTGTCAATTTCCCCTTTTATTGTCATTAGCATTTGCCTTATGTATTGAGGTGCTCCTATGTTGGGTACATAAATATTTATCATTGTTATGTTTTCTTTTTGGATTGATCCCTTGATCATTATGTAGTGTCCTTCCTTGTCTCTTGTAACCATCTTTATTTTAAAGTCTATTTTCTGCAATATGAGTATTGCTACTCCAGCTTTCTTGTGATTTCCATTTGCATGGAATATCTATTTATATCCCCTCATTTTCAGTCTGTATGGATCCCTAGGTTTGAAGTGGGTTTCTTGTACACAACATATATATGGGTCTTGTTTTTGTATCCATTCAGCCAGTCTGCGTCTTTTGCTTGGAGCACTTAATTCATTTACATTCAATGTGGTTGGTGCTGAATTCTCTTAGCTTTTGCTTTTCTGTAAAGCTTTTGATTTCTCAGTCGAATCTGAATGAGATCCTTGCTGGGTAGACTGATTTTTGTTGTAGGTTTTTCCCTTTCATCACATTAAATATATCCTGCCTCTGCCTTCTGGCCTGCAGTGTTTCTGCTGAGAAATCAGCTGATGACCTTATGGGGATTCCCTTGTATGTTATTTGTCGCTTTTCCCTTGCTGCTTTTAATATTTTCCATTGATTTTAATTTTTGTTAGTCTGATTAATGTGTGTCTTTGTGTGTTTCTCCTAAGTTTTATGCTGTATGGGACTCTGTGCTTCCTGGACTTGGGTGGCTATCTTCTTTCCCAGGTTAGGGAAATTTTTTATTATAATCTCTTCAAATATTTTCTCAGACACTTTCTCTTTTTCTTCTTCTTCTGGGACTTCTATAATTTGAATTTTCATGAGTTTACTGTTGCAGATGTCTCTGAGACTGTCCCCAATTCTTTTTATTCTTTTTTCTTTATTTTGCTCTGTGGCAGTTATTTCCACCACTCTGTCTTCCAGCTCACTTATTCATTCTTCTGCCTCAGTTATTCTGCTATTGATTCCTTCTAGAGTACTTTTTTTGGTGGTATGTGGACCTCTCACTGTTGTGGCCTGTCCCGTTGTGGAGCACAGGCTCCGGACGCACAGGCTCAGCAGCCATGGCTCACGGGCCTAGCCGCTCCACGGCATGTGGGATCTTCCCAGGCTGGGGCATGAACCCACGTCCCCTGCATCGGCAGGCAGACTCTCAACCACTGCACCACCAGGGAAGCCCCTTCTAGAGTATTTTTAATTTCAGTTATTATGTTGCTCTTCACTGTTTGCTCTTTAGTGATTCCAGGTCCTTGTTAAACATTTCTTGTATTTTCTCCATTCTGTTTCCAAGATTTTGGATCATCTTTACTATCTTTACTCTGAATTCCTTTTCAGGTAGACTGCTTATTTTCTCTTTATTTATTTTGTTTTGTAGTATTTTACCTCACTCCTTCATATGTAACATGTATTTTTGTTGTATCATTTTTTTGATGGGTGGGGCTGTATACTGTCATACTGGTTGTTTTGCCTGAGGCGTCCAGCCCTGGAGTTTGCAGGCAGTTTGGTAGAGCCGGGTCTTGGTGCTGTGATGAGTACCTCTTGGAGGCCTCACTCCAATTAATATTCCCTGGGGTCTGAGGTTGTTTGTTAGTTCAGTGGTTTGGACTCAGCTCTCCTTAACCCTGAACCCTGAACACCCCTGAACCCTGGCCTGGGAACCAAGATCCCATAAGCAATGCAGAACAGCAAAAGAAAAGAATAAAAAGGAGGTGTTCAGTAACTAAGAATAAAAAACAAAATAAAATTAGAATGATAAAACATATAGTATGAAAGATAAAAATATAATTGAAACAACAAGTCACTGGCATTCCTCCCGTTCCTTTAGATGTCTGTGGTCCCCCACCAGTGCCTGGTAGGTGCCCTAGTTGTGTGGAGATGAGAACTCTGCATCCTCCCAGTCTGCCATCTTGACTCCACCCCCTGTATTTAATTTTCAATAGTTTGATTAATATGTGTCTCAGTGTGTTTCTCCTTGGGTTTATCCTGTATGGGACTCTGCACTTCCTGGACTTGAGTGACTATTTCCTTTCCCATGTTAAGGAAGTTTTCAACTATAATCTCGTCAAATATATTCTCTGACCATTTCTTTTTCTCTTCTTCTTCTGGGACTCCTATAATTCAAATGTTGGTGCGTTTAATGTTGTCCCAGAGGTCTCTGAGACTGTCCTCAATTCTTTTCATTCTTTTTTCCTTACTCTGCTCCTTGGAAGTTAAGTTATTTCTGCTATTTATCTTCCAGGTCACTTATCCATTCTTCTGCCTCAGTTATTCTGCTATTGATTCCTTCTAGAGTATTTTAAAATTTCATTTATTGTGTTGTTCATCACTGTTTGTTTGCTCTTTAGTTCTTCTAGGTTCTTGTTAAATGTTTCTTGTATTTTCTCCATTCTATTTCCGAGATTTTTGGACAATCTTTACTAACATTACTCTGAATTCTTTTTCAGGTAGACTGCCTATTTCCTCTTCATTTGTTTGGTCTGGAGAGTTTTTACCCTGCTCCTTCATCTGCTGCATATTCCTCTGTCTTCTCATTTTGGTTAACTTAGTGTGTTTGGGGTCTCCTTTGCTGCAGAGTCATAGTTCCTCTTACTTCTGGTGTCTGCCCCCAGTGGGTGAGGTTGGTCCAATGGCTTGTGTAGGCTTCCTCATGAGGGGTGGCTGGTTCCTGTGTTCTGGTGGGTGGAGCTGGATATTGTTCCTTTGATGGGCAGGGCTGTGTTTGGTGGTGTGTTTTGGGGTGTCTGTGAGCTTAGTATGGCTTTAGGCAGCCTGTCTGCTAATGGGTGGGGTTGTTTTCCTGTCTTGCTAGATGTTTGGCATGAGGTGTCAGCAGTAGAGCTTATTGGCCATTGGGTGGAGCAGGGTCTTAGTGTTGAGATGGGGACCTCTGGGAGAGCTCTCACCAATCAATATTCTGTGTGGCCGGGAGTTTTCTGGTGGTCCAATGTTCTGGACTCAGCTCTCCCACCTTGGAGACTCAGGGCTGACCCCCAGCTGGAGCACCAAGACCCTGAAAGCCTCCCAGCATGGAAGAAAAGGAAGAAAAAAAGAGAAACAACAAGAAAAACGAACAGACACAACCCCAAGACGAATGGTAAAAGCAAAACTAAACAGACAAATCACGCAAAGAAACACACACGTACACTCACAAAAAGAAAAGAAAGAAAAAAAGAGAAAACAAAAAAGAAGAGGGCAACCAAACCAATAGACAAACCCCAAAAGAAAAGTAACACTAAAAACTACACAACAAAAACATAAAACCAAAAACAAATCAAACGCAGAAAGCAAACTAAAATAAAAGGCAAAGAGGGGCTTCCCTGGTGGCGCAGTGATTGAGAGTCCGCCTGCCGATGCAGGGGACGCGGGTTTGTGCCCCGGTCCGGGAAGATCCCACATGCTGTGGAGTGGCTGGACCTGTGAGCCATGGCTGCTGAGCCTGAGTGTCCGGAGCCTGTGCTCCGCAACGGGAGAGGCCACAACAGTGAGAGGCCCACATACCGCAAGAAAAAAAAAATATAAAAAAAAAATAAAAACAGCAATGAATTTGGATGAAGGAGAAAAAAAAGGCAAAGAGAAAGCATAAAACACACAAAAATGATCAACAAAAAAATGTAAAGACAAAAGAAAGATGAAAACAAATAATACAAAACACCAAAGAAAAGTAAAAATAGAAAAATATAGAATATAGTTAAAAATAAAATAAAAACAAAGCAAAACAAAGGAAAAAAAACAAAAACAGGGAAAAAACAATACAACAAAAAAGTCCAGTAGAAATAAGAAGAAAATAAAATAAAAATATATTAAACATAAAAGCATAAAAAAGAAAAGAAAAAGCAAATAAAAAATTAAAATTAAAAGCATAATAAAAAAAGAACAGAACAAAATGAAAAAAAAGTAGTAATAATAATAATATTTTCCTGTTGCTTCAGCTGTCAGTGTCCTTGCCCCCACAGTGAGCCACAGCCAATCCTTGCCTACCCAGGAAGTCCTCCAATACTTCTAGGTAGGTCTCTGGACCTGCTGTGGGCTCTGTGGGGCCAGCTCAGACTCTGAGCTGGCCTTACTACTTCATGTACTTGCCTCCAAAGTCCACAGTTGCCCCCAAAGTCCACAGCCTCAATTGTGGGAACAGTTGTCTATTCAGATACTCCACAGATGCAGGCTTTACCAAGCTGACTGCAGGTAGGGGTTTAATCCTCTGCTCCTGTGGCTGCATGGAGAATTTTCCCTTCCTCTTCTTTGGTCACACAGCCCCTAGGGTTCAGCTTTGGTTTTGGCCCTGCCTCTGCATGTGGGCTGCCCTCAGGTATCTGTTCCCCACCCAGGCAAGAGGGGGGTGAAAGCGGAAGCTGATTAGGGCTCACTTGCTCACTCAGGCCAAGGAGAGAGAGGGCTATGGCAGTCACAGTTGGGATGTGTGTGGAGTGCCTGCAGCAGCAGAGGCTGGCATGAAGTTGCAACAGCCTAGGCATGCCATGCTTTCTCCCAGGGTAGTTGGCCCCGGATTACAGGACCCTTGGCAGTGGTGGACTTTGCAGGCTCCTGGAAAGGTGTGGGCAGTGACCTGTGCTTGCTCCCAGGACCCTTGGTGGCAGCAGCAGCAACCTTTGTGCCCACCTTTGGGGTCTGAGATAACAGCCATGGCTCATGCCTGCCTCTGGAGCTCATGTAGGCAGTGCCCTGCCATCTGTCAGTGCAAAGAGCAGGAAGCTCCTATGGCAGGCCTGCCCCTCTCCTCACGTACCCCAAGACAATGGGCTCTTGCCTCTGGCAGGCCCAGGCTTCTTTCTGGACTCCCTCCTGGTTAAGTGGCAAGCTAGCCCCCTCAGTCTGTCTTCATACAGCCAACCCCAGGCCTCTCCCTGGGGTCCAATCTCCGAAGCCTGAGCCTCAGCACCCAGCTCCCACCCACCCCAGTGGGCGAGCAGACAAACGTCTCAGGCTGGTGAGTGCTAGTCGGCACCCATCCTCTGTGCGAGAATCTCTCTGCTTTCCCTCTGCACCCCTGTTGCTGCCCTCTCCTCTGAGGCTAAGAGGCTCTGCCCCCCCGTCCCCACCAATGAGGGGGCTTCCTAGTGTGTGAAAACATTTCCTCCTTCACAGCTCCCTCCCAGAGGTGCAGGTCCTGTCCCTATTATTTTATCTCTGTTTTTGCTTTTGCCCTACCCAGTTTCGTAGGGAGTTTCTTGCCTTTTTGGAAGTCTGAGGTCTTCTGACAGCATTCAGTAGGTGTTCTGTAGGAGTTGTTCCACATGTAGATGTATTTTTGATGTATTTGTGGGGAGAAAGGTGATTTCCACGTCTTACTCCTCTGCCATCTTGAAGGTGTCTCAGTACTAGTTTTAAAATTTTACTATTTTATTTTAGTTTTTATTTTGTTTGCTTCCCCCATTTTTTCCCCATTTTTATTATAGTGTTTTATTTTTCTTGGCTCCTTAATTATTAATGAATATTTTCTAGAATTCCATTTGATTTATCTTTAGTGGTTTTGAATGTATACTTTAGTATAGACATTTTTAGTGCTGGCTCTATATATTACATTGTATATATTTAAGTTAGCACAGGCTTTTGGTGTTGACATTATACCAATTTTAATGAAGTCCCTTTAAATCTCTTTACCCTCCCTCATTTATATTATATTTGTCTTAAATATTTCCTTACATATATTGAGAACCTCACCAAATCATTAAATCATGAAACATTCAGTCATTAAACACAATTCAACCATCAATCACACATTGGAAAACACAAGAGAAAAAGAAAATTCTATCATATATATCCATATTTTCACTTTCCCATTTCTTCTTTCTTCCTTCCTGATATTCCAAGATTTCTTTATTTATCATATCCTTTTTGTTTAGAAAACTGTCTCTAGCAATTCTTTAAGGGTACGTTTCCTGGTGAATATTCTCTCAGTTTTCCATAATCTGAGAATATCTTAATTTCCCCTTCATTCCTGAAGGATAGTTTTGCTGAAGATAGAATTTATGTTTGCTGGTTCTTTTCCTTCAACACTTGAAAAATGTTACCCCACTTAATTCTGGTTTCCAAGATTTCTAATGAGAAATCTGTTGCCATTCCTATCATTTTCCTTTTACCGGTAAGGTGTAATTTCTCTCCTCATGCTATCAAGATTTTTCTTTTTCTTTAGTTTTCAGAAGTTTGACTATGATGTGTCTTCATGTCTTAATCTGCTTGGGCTGCCATGACAAAATACTGTAGACTGGTTAAAGCAATGGAAATTAATTTTCTTATGCTTCTGGAAACTGGAAGTCTGAGGTCAGGGTGCTAACGTGGTGAGGTTCTGATGAGAGTTCTCTTCCTGGCATATAGATGACCACCTTCTTGCTAAGTGCTCAAATGGCCTTTCCTCTGTGTGTGTGTATGTGTGTGTGTGTGTGTGTGTGTGTGTGTGTTTATGGGGAATATGAGAAAGAGGGAGAGAGAGAGAGAGAGAGAGAGAGAGAGAGAGAGAGAGAGAGAGAGAGATAGTTCTCACTCTCTCTTTCTCTTCTTATAAAGCTACCAATCCCATCAGATTATGACCCCTCTCTTATGACCTCATTTGAACTTAATTACCTCCTAAAAAGCCTATCTCCAAATATAGTTACATTGGAGGTTAGGGCTTCAACATATGAATTTTGAGCGGACAAAATTCCATCCATAGCCAGGTTTTTTTTTCATTACTAACTCAATCACTTTGTTATAGTTCTGTTCACATTTTCTATTTATTTTTCAGTTGTTTTTGGTAGTTTCTGTCTTTGTAAGAATTTGTTTCATCTAAGCTATGTATTTTTGGGGCATACAGTTGTTCATAGTATTCCCTTATAATCCTTTTTATTTGTGTAAGACTGGTAGTAATGTCCCCTCTTTCATGTCTGATTCGAATAATTTTAGTCTCTCTCTCTCTCTCTCTCGTTTGTCTAGTAAAATGTCTGTTAATAATTTTGGTGTTTGTAAAGGATCAACTTTAGGATTTACTGATTATTTTCTATTGTTTTTCTATTCTCTATAACATTTATTTCCTATCTAATCTTTATTATTTTCTTCCTCTGTTGGACAGGGGTTAGTTTGCTCTTCTTTTTCCAGTTTCCTAAGGTGGAAATTTAGATTATTGATTTGCGCTCTTTATTTTTTAAATATAGATTTGTATAGCTAAATATTTCCCTCTAAGCACTGCTTTAGCTTCATTTCATGCTATAGACTGAATATTTCTGTCCTCTAAAAATGCATATGTTGAAATCTTAACCCACAGTGTCATGGTATTTAGGTTGTGGGACCTTTCGGAGGTGATTAGGTCATGAGGGTGGAGCCCCAAATAATGCTATTAGTGTCCTTGTAAAAGAAACCCCAGAGAGGATATCTTATAAATTTTGTCCTTTTTTTCATGCATCTCAAAGTTTTTTTCAAATTTCTCTTATGATTTATTCTTTGGTACATTGGTTATTTGGAACCATGTTACTTAATTTGCACATAATTATGAGTTTCCCAAAGTTCTTTCTGTAAATTTCATTCTATTGTGGTTATAGAATATGCTATGTATGATTTCTATACTTTTAAATTTATTGAGACTTTTTATATCATAACATTATGATCTATCCTGGTGAACATTCCATGTGTACTTGAGGTAAACCTGTATTCTGCTGTTGCTCTATGGAGTGTTCTGTAAGATGTATAGCTGGCATATAGTATTGTTCAAGTCTTCTATGGTCTTGTTGCTGCTCTTCTATCTAGTTGTTCTATATGGAATTGCAAATGGATCATTGAAATCTCCAGCAGGTATTGCTGAAATGTCTATTTCTTCAATTCTATCAGTTTTTGCTTCATGTATTCTTGGGGCTTCATTTTTAGGTGCATATATGTTTATAATAATTATATCTTCTTGATAAATTAACTCTTTTTTATCATTATAAAATATTTGTATTTAGTAACAATTTTTGTCTCCTCTAGTTTGTTTGATATTAACATAGCCACTCCAGCTCTCTTTTGATTACTCTTTGTATGGTGTATCTTTTTCATCATTTTACTTTCACCTTATTTGTGTTTCTGGACAAAGAATATATCTCTTATAAACAGCACATAGTTGCATTATGTTTCTCTTTATCCATTCTGTAATCTCTGCCTTTGATTGAAGTGTTTTAATCGTTTGCATTCAATGTAAGTACTGATAAGGTAAGATTTACATCTGTCATTTTGCTATTTGTTTCTAATGTGTCTTGTGTGTTTTCTGCAGATCGAGTCTTCCATTACTGTCTAATTTTATATTAAATATATATTTTCAGTGTACTATTTTAATTCCTTTGTAATCTCTTTTATTATAATTTTGGGTTATTTTCTTACTTTTTCCCCTGGTGATTATAGTTCCATCTTAACTTAAAACAATGTATTTCAGATTAATATCTACTTAACTTTAATAGTACACAAAAATGTTACTCCTGAGAGACTAGAGCTCCAACTCTGTTCTGCCCCTTCCATTGGCTGCCAGACTTCTGGTTTCACTGTGATAATGGGCTGTTGGTTTTCATGCTACTGTGGAACTGGGAAGGGGGTATGGCAATAGGGCAAGTTAAAATGCGACAGAGGGGAGCTTCAACATGGTGGAAGAGTAAGACACGGAGATCACCTTCCTACCCACAAATACATCAGAAATACATCTACATGTGGAATAACTCCTACAGAGTACCTACTGAATGCTGGCAGAAGACCTCAGACCTCCCAAAAGGCAAGAAACTCCCCACGTATATGGGTAGGGTAAAAGAAAAGAGAAAAAACAGAGACAAAGAATAAGGATGGGACCTGCACCAGTGGGAGGGAGCTGTGAAGGAGGAAAGGTTTCCACACACTTAAAACCCCTTCACTGGTGGAGACTGCTGGTGGCGTGGGGGGGGGGGCTTTGGAGCCACAGAGGAGTGTGCAGCAACAGGGGTCCGGAGGGCAAAGCAGAGGGATTCCCGCACAGAGGATCAGTACCAACTAGCACTTACCAGCCTGAGAGGCTTCTCTGCTCACCCGCTGGGATGGGTGGGGCCTGAGAGCTGAGGCTCCAGCTTCGGTGGGATCCCAGGGAGAGGACTGGTGTTGGCTGTATGAACACAGCCTAAAGGGGGCTAGTGCACCACAGCTGGCCAGGAGGGAGTCCAGGAAAAAGTCTGGAGGTGCCAAAGAGACAAGAGAATTTTTCTTGCCTCTTTGTTTCCTGGTGCGCGAGGAGAGGGGATTAAGAGTGCCATATAAAGGAGCTCCAGAGAGGGTTGTGAGCCACGACTATCAGCGTGGACACCAGAGATGGGCAGGAGATGCTAAGGATGCTGCTGCAGCCACCAAGAAGCCTGTGTGCAAGCACAGGTCACTATCCACACCTCCTCTCCCAGAAGCCTGTACAGCCTGCCACTGCCAGGGTCCCGTGATCCAGGGAAAACTTCCCTGGGAGAATGCACGGTGCACCTCAGGATTATGCAATGTTACATAGGCCTCTGCAACCGCAGGCTCACCACACATCCGAACCCCTCCCTCCCCCTGGGCTGAGTGAGCCAGAGCCCCCGAAGCAGCTGCTCCTTTAACGCCATCCTGTCTGAGCGAAAAACAGATGCCCTCAGGTGACCTACAGGCAGAGGAGGGTCCAAATCCAAACCTGAACCCCAGGAGCTGTGCAAACAAAGAGAAAGGGAAGTTTCTCCCAGTAGCCTCAGGAGCAGCAGATTAAATCTCCACAATCAACTTGATGTACCTTGCATCTGTAGAATACCTGAATACACAACGAATCATCCCAAATGGAGGAGGTAGACTTTGGGAGCAATGATATATATATATTTTCCCCTTTTTCTCTTTTTGTGAGTGTGTATGTGTATGCTTCTGTGTGAGATTTTGTCTGTATAGCTTTGCTTTTACCATTTGTCCTAGGGTTCTGTCTGTCCACTTTTTTTAAAATTACTTAAAAGAATTTTTATTCATGATTATATTTTATTTTTAAATTTTAATTTATCTTCTTCTTTCTTGCTTGCTTGTTTTCTCCCTTTTATTCTGAGCTGTGTGGAGGACAGGCTCTTGATGCTCCAGCCAGGCGTCAGGGCTGTGCCACTGAGGTGGGAGAGCCAAGTTCAGGACACTGGGCCACAAGAGACCTCCCAGCTCCACATAATATCAAATGGTGAAAATCTCCCAGAGATTTCAATCTCAATGTCAAGACCCAGCTTCACTCAATGACCAGCAAGCTACAGAGCAAGACACACTATCCCAAACAACTAGCAAGACAGGAACATAACCCCATCCATTAGCAGAGAGGCTGCCTAAATTATAATAAGGCCACAGACACCCCAAAACACACCACCAGAGGTGGACCTGCCCACCAGAAAGACAAGATCCAGCCTCATCCACCAGAACACAGGCACTAGTCCCCTCCACCAGGAAACCTACACAACCAACTGAACCAACCTTAGCCACTGGGGACAGACACCAAAAACAATGGAAACTACAAACCTTCAGCCTACAGAAAGGAGACCCCAAACACAGTAAGTTAAGCGAAAAGAGAAGACAGAGAAACACACAGAAGATGAAGGAGCAAGTCAAAAACCATCCAGATCTAACAAATGAAGAGGAAATAGGCAGTCTACCTGAAAAAGAATTCAGAATAATGAGAGTAAAGATGATCCAAAATCTTGGAAAGAGAATGGAGAAAATACAAGAAACGTTTAACAAGGACTTAGAAGAAGTAAAGAATGAACAAATAGAAATGAATAACACAATAAATGAAATTTAAAATTCTCTAGAAGGGATCAATAACAGAATAATTGAGGTAGAAGAACGGATAAGTGACCTGGAAGATAAAATAGTAGAAATAACTACTGCACAACAGAATAAAGGAACAAGAATGAAAAGAATTGAGGACAGTCTGAGAGACATCTGGGACAAGAATAACACACCAACATTCGAATTATAGGGGTCCCAGAAGAAGAGGAGAAAAAGAAAGGGACTGAGAAAATATTTGAATAGATTATTCGAAGGAAGAGATTAACTACTTCCTTTCCCCTATTAGGGAAGTTTTCTGCTTCCCTAATAAGGGAAAGGAAATATAGTTAATCAAATCCAGGAAGCACAGAGAGTCCCATACAGGAGAAATCCAAGGAGAAAGATGCCAAGACACATATTAATTAAACTATCAAAAATTAAATACAAAGAAAACATATTAAAAGCAGCAAGGGAAAAACAACAAATAACACACAAGGGAATCCCCATAAGGTTAACATCTGATCTTTCAGCAGAAACTCTGCAAGCCAGAAGGGAGTGGCAGGACATATTTAAAGTGATGAAGGAGAAAAAACTACAACCAAGATTACTCTACCCAGCAAGGATCTCATTCAGAGTTGATGGAGAAATTAAAAGCTTTACAGACAGGCAAAAGTTAAGAGAATTCATCACCACCAAACCAGCTTTACAACAAATGCTAAAGGAACTTGTCTAGGCAGGCAACACAAGAGAAGGAAAAGACTTACAATAACAAACCCAAAACAATTAAGAAAATGGGAATAGGAACACACATATCGATAATTACCTTAAATGAAAATGGATTATATACTCCCACCAAAAGACATAGACTGTCTGAAAGGATATAGAAACAAGACCCGTATATATATTGTCTACAAGACACCCACTTCAGACCTAGGGACACATACAGACTGAAAGCGAGGGGTTGGAAAAAGATATTCCATGCAAGTGGAAATCAAAAGAAAGCTGGGAGTAGCAATACTCATATCAGACAAAATAGACCTTAAGACAAAGAGTATTACAAGAGACAAAGAAGGACACTACATAATGATCAAGGGATCAATCCAATAAGAAGATATAACAATTGTAAATATTTATTCACCCAACATAGGAGCACCTCAGTACGTAAGGCAAATGATAGCAGCCATAAAAAGGGAAATCGAAAGTAACACAATCATAGTAGGAGACTTTAACACCCCACATTCACCAAAAGACAGATCCTCCAAAATGAAAATAAATAAGGAAACACAAGCTTTAAATGATACATTAAACAAGATGGACTTAATTGATATTTATGGGACATTCCATCCCCAAACAACAGAATACACATTCTACTCAAGTGCTCATGGAATGTTCACCAGGATAGATCATATCTTGGGTCAGAAATCAAGCCTTGGTAAATTTAAGAAAATTGAATTCGTATCAAGTATCATTTCCGACCACAGTGCTATGAGACTAGATATCAAGTACAGGAAAAAATCTGTAAGATATACAAACACATGGAGGCTAAAAAACAAACTACTTAATAACAAACAATTCACTGAAGAAATCAAAGACGAAATCATAAAATGCCTAGAAGCAAATGACAATGAAAACTGAACAACTCAAATCCTATGGGATGCAGCAAAAAAAGTTTGGAGAGGGAAGTTTATAGCAATACAAGCCTACGTTAAGAAACAAGAATGATTTCAAATAAACAACCTAACCTTACACCTAAAGCAATTAGAGAAAGAAGAACAAAAAAACCCCAAAGGTAGAGGAAGGAAAGAAATCATAAAGATCAGTTCAGAAATAAATGAAAAATAATGAAAGAAATGATAGCAAAGATCAATAAAACTAAAATCTGGTTCTATGAGAAGATAAACAAAATTGAAAAACCGATAGCAAGAATTATCAAGAAAAAAAGGGAGAAGACTCAATTCAATAGAATTAGACATGAAAAACGAGAAGTAACAACTGACACTGCAGAACTACAAAGGATCATGAGAGTTTACTACAAGCAACGTTATGCCAATAAAATGGACAACCTGGAAGAAATGGACAAATTCTTAGAAATTCACAACCTTCTGAGACTGAACCAGGAAGAAATAGAAAATATGAACAGACCAATCAGAAGCACTGAAATTGAAACTGTGATTAAAAATCTTCCAACAAACAAAAGCCCAGGATCAGACGTCTTCACAGACGAATTCTATCAAACATTTAGAGAAGAGCTAACACCTAACCTTCTCAAACTCTTCCAAAAGATAGCAGAGGGAGGAACACTCCCAAACTCATTGTACGAGGCCACCATCACTTTGATACCAACACCACACAAAGATGTCACAAAGATAGAAAACTACAGGCCAATATCACTGATGAACATAGATGCAAAATTCCTCAACAAAATACTAGCAAACAGAATCCAACAGTACATTAAAATGATCATACACTATGTTCAAGTGGGGTTTATCCCAGGAATGGAAGGATTCTTCAGTATATTCAAACCAATCAACGTGATACACCATATTAACAAATTGAAGGAGAAAAAACATATGATCATCTCAATAGATGCAGAGAGAGCTTTCAACAAAATTTGACACCCATTTATGATAAAATGCCCCCAAAAGTAGGCATAGAGGTAACTTTCCTCAGCATAATAAAGGCCATATATGACAAACCCGCAGCCAACATCGTCCTCAATGGTGAAAAACTGAAACCATTTCCACTAATATCAGGAACAAGACAAGGTTGCCCACACTCAACAGTATTATTCAAAATAGTTTTGGAAGTTGTAGCCACAGCAATCAGAGAAGAAAAAGAAATAAAACTAATCCAAATCAGAAAAGGAGAAATAAATCTGTCACTGTTTGCATATGACATGGTAATATACATAGAGAATCCTACAGATGCTACCAGAAATCTATTAGAGCTAATCAATAAATTTGGTAAAGTAGCAGGATGCACAGAAATCTCTTGCATTCCTATACATTAATGATGAAAATTTGAAAGTGAAATGAAGGAAACACTCCCATTTACCATTGTAACAAAAAGAAAAATATCTAGGAATAAACCTACCCGAGGAGACAAAATACCTGTACGCAGAAAATTATGACAATGATGAAAGAAATTAAAGATGATACAAATTGGTGGAGAAATATACCATGTTCTTGGATTGGAAGAATCAACATTGTGAAAATGACTCCATTACCAAAGCAATCTACAGATTCAATGCAATCCGTATCAAACTACCACTGGCATTTTTCACAGAACTAGAACAAAAAATGTCACAATTTGTATGGAAAGACAAAAGACCCCGAATAGCCAAAGCAATCGTGAGAATGAAAAGTGGAGCTGGAGGAATCAGGCTCCCTGACTTCAGACTATACTACAGAGCTACAGTAATCAAGGCAGTTTGATACTGGCACAAAAACAGAAATATAGATCAACGGAACAGGATAGAAAGCCCAGAGATATGCCCATGCACATATGGTCACCTTATCTTTGATAAAGGAGTCAAGAATATACAGTGGAGAAAAGACAGCCTCTTCAATAAGTGGTGCTAGGAAAACTGGACACGTACATTTAAAAGTATGAAATTTGGGCTTCCCTGGTGGCGCAGTGGTTGAGAGTCCACCTGCCAATGCAGGGGACGTGGGTTCGTGCCCCGGTCCAGGAGGATCCCACATGCCGCGGAGAGGCTGGGCCTCTGAGCCTGCGCGTCCGGAGCCTGTGCTCCGCGACGGGAGAGGCTGCAACAGTGAGAGGCCTGAGTACTGCACAAAAAAAAATAAAAATAAAATAAAAATAAAAAAAAATAAAAGTATGAAATTAGAACATTCCCTAACACCATACACAAAAATAAACTCAAAATGGATTAAAGACCTAAATGTAAGGCCAGACACCATAAAACTCTTACAGGAATACATAGGCAGAACACTCTCTGACATAAATCACAGCAAGATCCTTTTTGACCCACCTCCTAGAGAAATGGAAGTAAAAACAAAAATAAACAAATGGTACCTAAGGAAACTTAAAAGCTTTTGCACAGCAAAGGAAACCATAAATAAGATGAGAAGATAACCCTCAGGATGGGAGAAAATATTTGCAAATGAAGCAACGGACACAGGATTAATCTTCAAAACATACAAGCAACACATGCAGCTCAATATGAAAATAACAAAGAAGACAATCTAAATATGGGCAGAAGACCTAAATAGACATTTCTCCAAAGAAGATATACAGATGGCCAACAAACACATGAAAGAATGCTCAGCATCATTAATCATTAGAGAAATGCAAATCAAAACTACAGTGAGATATTATCTCACACCACTTAGAATGGCCATCATCAAAAAATCTACAAACAATAAATGCTGGAGAGGGTTTGGAGAAAAGGGGTACCCTATTGCACTGTTGGTGGGAGTGTAAATTGATGCAGCCACTATGGAGAGCAGTATGGAGGTTCCTTAAAAAACTAAAAATAGAACTACCATATGACCCAGCATTCTCACTACTGGGCATATACTCTGAGAAAACCATAATTCAAAAAGGGTCATGTACCAAAATATTCATTGCAGCTCTATTTACAATAGCCAGGAAATGGAAGCAACCTAAGTGTCCATCAACAGATGAATGGATAAAGAAGATGTGGCATATATATACAATGGAATGTTACTCAGGCATAAAAAGGAACCAACGTTAGTTATTTGTAGTGAGGTGGATGGACCTAGACACTGTCATATTGAGTGAAGTAAGTCAGAAAGAGAAAAACAAATACTGTATGCTCACACATATATATGGAATCTAAAAAAAAAAAAAGAAAATGATCAGAAGAACCTAGGGGCAAGACGGGAATAAAGATTCAGACCTACTAGAGAACGGACTTGAGGATACGGGGAGGGGGAAGGGTAAGCTGGGACAAAGTGAGTGAGTGGCATGGACATATATACAATACCAAATCTAAAATAAATAGTTAGTGGGAAGCAGCCGCATAGCACAGGGAGATCAGCTCAGTGCTTTGTGACCACCTAGAGGGGTGGGATAGGGAGGGTGGGAGGGAGGGAGACGCAAGAGGGAAGAGATATGGGGACATATGTATATGTATAACTGATTCACTTTGTTATAAAGCAGAAACTAACATACCATTGTAAAGCAATTATACTCCAATAAAGATGTTAAAAAAAATCTTCCCTTACCTTTTACTTCAGATTTCTTCCCAACTTTTCCATCTGTAGTTTAACTTTTACATGGAAATGTTGATAGTATTTAGATCATTTCTACTTTGTTCTATGTAGTTTTCTGCTGTGCTGTTTCCTTCCTGCCTAACTGGGGGAAAGGAGAATAGTGGTAGGGAATTCCTGGAACAAGAAGCCTGCAGAGAGATCTAAAAAAGTTCACACAATTCTTTTGCCCTCAACCTAGCCAAGGGAAAGCTTCTCTCCATTTTTCCAGTATGTGTTTGTTTCAGAATGGGTCCTGCGATTCATAGCCAGACTCTCCTTCCCTCCTCCATCCCTCCAAATATAAACGTACCCCCTAGGAAGGCTGGTTTAGAGGACTAGGAGTGGTCCCCTAGGGGCAGCAGTGAGCCCAGTAAGGTGAGGTTTCAGTGTACTGCTCCTTTTGTATGTCAGCCTGGAACAGGGCTAAGAGATTCACTTAACCTTGACCCAGTTCCATCCCACTTCCCTGCCAGCAGACACTCACATACACCAAGAGATGTGACACATCTCACAGAAGTGTGACTCCTTTATACTATTCACCACATACTTTTCACACGTGCTATTGCCATGTCTCAACATGGCAACCCCATGCACATTTTTACTCTTATTTTTTACATGATGAAATGGAAGTTCAGAGAGGTGAATGTGAGTGGCAGAGCTCAGATATTATTTCCAAGGCCATATGAACCTGATTCCAGGCTCCAGAGCCAGAGGGATATTGATACTGTACAGTTTTCTGGAGATGCCTGTGAGCCCCTGCTGCTCTCTCCATATGAGAATTCTTATCCTATGGCATAGATTAGGGGGCTTGGGTCTATGCAAAGGCTAAAGGCTGGGGCTGTAGGTCTGTATGTCTCCTCCTTTCCTCTCTCTTCCCTTGTTTAGCCCTGGGTCTGGCTCTTACATGCTGGGGAGGAAAGGAGGATAGAAAAGTTGGAACGGAAAACAATTCAAGGAAGAAAGCTGCAAACTGTCCAAAAGTCAGCATTTCTCCACGGGTAAGGAAAATGGAATGGTCTGATTGTTATACAAGGTGGCATTATAAGTAATATAATTGACTGCAATGTGAAATGCCCTTTTGGAAAATTCCAGATGAGGAATAAAAATGAGGCAGGCTCAAAAGGATTTAAAGTTCCAAAAGGTTAGAAAGTAGAAGGCTTTGTGAAGTGTGTTTCTCTTTCTTTTTATTCTCCTACCAGGACCTTTTCAGCAATATTCCTTTCCAATTAACGCTGAGCAATGAGTAAGACTCCTTTTAAAAGTGCTTCTTATGGCATAGATGGAGTTTCCTGTTTTGTTATGCGAAATTAATGTCTAGGAGATCAGAATGGAATTATAGAGCGAGCTGTGACTCGACTCCATAAGGAGACCTGGATTTAAGCCCTAGCTCTGTCATTAACCTGCACTGTCAGCCAGGTCAGTTCTCTCTGGGTCACTGTTTTCTTATTTATAAAATGGGAGTGACAGGAAAAGATGTTAAACTAAATGATTTTTTAAAAAATTTCTGGTCATAAAATATTTATTAAGGTATACTTCAGGGAATACAGTGAATATAAAATTTAGGATCACAGAATGAAGCAATTTCAATTTTCTCAAAAGTCAGCCCAGTCTTCAATGCTCCACAGATGTAAAACCACTGGTGAGACTCACTAAAAGCAGTTTGAGTCCTTTCTGGTTCTATGGACCATGCTCAGCCTCTTTCCTCTCAAGAGTATAGTCTCTTTGTTACAGAATAGGAGGTCTCTTCCAATTCTTCCATTTGGTATGTGATATGAGGAGACATTTCTGCCCCACCTGTCCCCTTCTCCAGCTCCCCAAATTAGGCACCATGTGAATGCCCTGTCCTTGAAACTGAGCAAGTACCTTATAAGAATGAGGTATATGTGTGCAGGCAAGGAAGGGAGGAAGAATTATGGCATGGTGGGGGAAAGAAATAATTGAGAGGCAGACAGATGGATTCAAATTCTGGCTCCACCATTTTTCAGCTGTTGTGATTTTAAGCAAGTCGCATAACCTTTCTGAGCCTTACTTTACTTGTCAAAAAAAAAAGGATATCTTCTGCCTTGTGGGATGTTGTAAAGATCAAGCAACAGAAGATATGTGAAAGGGGTTAGGACAGTGTTCACTACTCCACAAATATCACTCATGGTCAAGTCTGATATTCAGTGGGTTCACACTGGTATGGGGTCCATTCTGATTGGTCAGAGCTTGTGCCACAGCAGTTGTGGAATATTTAGAGTATCACTATCTGGTGGTTATTATTATTATTACCCAGGATTTCTAGAAGGCCAATCCTCTTAGAAAAACCTAGAAGACTCTACTTCCATGGACCTGGAGAGTCATGCCTTAGCCAGTGCTCACTCCTTTCCAGGGCAGCTTGTTCAGATACATGTAAAGAGCGATTGCTGGGCTTGTGTGCTCCTTTGGGCTCTGCAGTTATCAGGTGGTTCCTAACAGTGCCAGGTTGGAGCATGGCAAACCATGGCTGTAGATGGGCTATGAAGAACACCTTGAACAGAGAAGTTGAAAAGACATCTTAACATTGTGATGAAGACAAGTTATGGAATGGTTTTCCACAGAGGTCTTGGTGAATACAAGAAGTCCTACTTGCTTGCATTTGAGCAAAAGCCATGTTCCTTCCGTGGAGAGATGGACCACCATGTTCCTCAAACTTAAGTGTGCATAAGAATCACTTGGGGACCTTGTTAAAATGCAGATTCTGATTCAAATGTCAAGGGTGGAGACTGAGACTGCATTTCTAACACAGTCCTGGGCACTTTGAGGAACAAGTGGCTAGATGACCTCGTTGGAATCATGTGCCTTGAGATGATTACTTCTGGAACAAGGGGCTGACTGCTATGCCCCTCTAATTCAATTCAAATTCAGAGCCTGGTCGTGAGAATAAAAAGGATAGGGATCTACTCTGGTAGGGGAAGTGGTGGCAGAGCTGCAGAATGAACGGACAGATGTCCTGTAAGGACCTCTCCTATTCATAGACCCTT